>NC_135482.1:84743358-85050525 GCF_052094955.1 Ictidomys tridecemlineatus | reverse complement strand
CTGGTTGTGTGACTTTATTCCATTCTCTTCATTCTATACCCATGTGAATAAAATGGGAATGACACATAACTGCTTTGCAGAAGGTTTAAAAGTTTACATGGCATGATCAACAAACACAAATATAAATGCTTTACATAATCCTCTGATCACATTTTTTCCCCTTATAGTATTGAGCTTTTAACCTAGGGGTACTTGACTACTGAGCTATATTTCTAGTCCTTATTTATTTATTTTTATTTTTTTACAGGGTCTCCTTAAAATGCCCAAGCTGAGCTCAAACTTGCAATCCTCTTGAGATTCTAGAGGATTTACATTTTGATAAATCTTACTTCCTTTTTACTGGACTCCTTGAATGAACACTTGCATTAAATAGATTATGTTAGCCAAGGTTCCACAACTACACCTGGACATTCCCTGGAAAAACAAAGCTAGTGCAGGTCATGAGACACAGACTTTCAGGACTCCTCAAGTGGATCTGTTCCCAAGTTGAGCTCTTTCTCTCTCCTTAGAACACCTTCTTCCCTTTTTCTCTACCTCAGTTTGAAACCATCTATTTTCCAAGACTTTGCTTAAATATCTTGGTTTGTAGGAACCCTTTACTCATTTTCACCCACCCATGAAATGGCTCTAAGAACCACCCTATGCACCAATTTTGAAATGGATCCCACTCCTGCCTGTGATTTCTACAAAATTGCAAGAATTGCGCCCTGTCCTCTAGATGGATGATCTTTGAAGCACCAGACCATGGAGAGATAAGATGCTAGCACAGAGTGGAAATCAATACAACCATGAGGCACTCCATTCAGTCAGCTCGTGGTCTCTGCAGAGTAGACTTTGAAACAACATAGGGGACACTTTTGAGTAACACTGCTCTAGAGCCCTAGGTCAGCAATTCCCTTTATTCCTTCAGTCATAAAATGTCATTCTTCACTTGTAAACTCCCATAAGATATCACATATCCCTGAAACCTCTAGCACTCATGACAATATTATCCCAGTTAAAATGGGGCTTATGTGTGTATCCACTTTCCACATCACGCTATGAATTCCCAGAGGATGAAAATGTGCCTTTCTCATGTTACCATTGAATATATTTTACATAGGAGATACTCAATAAATGTTAATTAAATTGAAATGACTTCACTGTCATTCCTTGAAGGGGGAGGCCTTTGAGATTTAGGTAAAACATGATGTCCTCCTCTGCCAAAATGCTGGTGCTCAGGTGTAAACAGCATTAAGAGGAGAGTGCTAATGAGAGAAGTAACTATAGAAGGTATGTGCAGTGGAAGAAAAACTGGAGAAGAGAAGTTGTTAAAAATAAAATGAAGCTGAGTGCAGTGGTGCACACCTGTAATCCCAGCTGCTCAGGAGGCTGAGACTGAAGGATTTCAAGTTCAAAGTCAGCCTCAGTAATTTATTGAGGCCTTAAGCAACTCAGTGAGACCCTGTCTATCAATAAAATACAAAGGGGCTGGAGATGTGGCTCAGTGATTAAGTGCCCCTGGGTTAAATCCCTGGTACCAAATAAATAACTAAGTAAAATGAAGAAGAAAAGAGTATATAGAAGTCTGTCATGAGTAAAATTTTAACTATTTCTCATTGATAAGATATTGAGATGATATCTTGAAATTAATTAAAATACATTGGAGATGAAGAAGTGGGCAAAAACATAAAGATTTAAAAATATACTTAATTTCTAAACTTTCCATACACCAAAGGAAAAAAAGCTTTTTTTGTTGCCTGTTGTTTTATAAACTAGAGGCCCTTCAAATACATGACACATTTCCCTAATAAATGAAGCTCTAAGACTGATAAGAAAGCTCTAAGACTGTTACCAGAAATCAGGTAACAACGCAAAACTGTAAGGATTGATGAAAATTCAAATAATCTGTGAGCATGATCATATGTATATATAAAAACATATTTTTTACGTTAAAAAATATTTATTGTAAGGGCTGGAGCTATAGCTTGGTAAAGTGCTTGTCTCATATTCATGAGGCCATGGTTTCAATCCCCATCACCATCACCACCACCAACAACAAAAAGTATTTTTTTAAAAATATGTATAATTTTGTGCATATTTATTTAAGCATACTTCTATATGTATTTTTTTCCATATTTTTATTGGTACTTTATAGTTGTACATACTTGTATGATTCATAGATACATATTTGCGCATGCACACAATATAACAATATAATTTGGGCAATATTTTTAAAATAAAAATAATGAAATATTTCAAACAACTTGGGTTATATCAAGTAACTGATAAAGATCTACTTGCATGGTCCAACCACTACTGAACTACAAGATCCTAGATTCTCATCACAATCCCACAATAATTATTCAACCTAGTTTTTTCCATTTAACTATGTGGAACAGGTGTTCAGATAGGAAAACAGGACTTGGTGCTAAATTTTGTTCTAAATTGGATTTGTGCCATTTTGTGTGGTTTTGCAGTATTCATATTTCTTAGCTATGATTTCTAGATGCATTGATCTTTCATATTTTCACTATTGCTACTTATGTAAGATTTACTGTGATGTAGGGGTTTTCTCCTTCAGTTGAGGTGCATAAATGAGGCACTTCACTCACTAAGGAAATCTCTTTATAATTACAGGGATCATATAAAAATCCCCTTATCCACCATGGAAATCTGGTAGCTATTTCAATGTAACAGAAATACTTAACTATTCAAAATTAGATGAAAGAACTACTGTCTTTTAAATAAAGTAAAATTGAAGACACTTTTCTGAAAAAAATAATAAACAATACCTCTGAGAAATATTTACAGAAATTTAGTGCCTATGTATAGCTCATATATTAAATTAAAAGCATCTGAATCACAAATAATCAAGTTTTCATTTTGATATCAGGTTGTGATTTTTTCATTATATCTGAATGAACTATTTAGCAAATACAGGAGAAGTAACAGGATATAGAAAGAAAAATGGTACGAAATATCTTTTAGTTTCTATTTTTAAAAATTTTTCAATTTATCTTGAATGTATTATGTAGAGTTTCTGAAAATCTCCATCTAGATGTACAACTGCCACAATTTATGCAATACCTAAGTGAATTAACACGGATCTAAAAAATGAAAATTAATTTGATCTTTGTTTTGGACTATGCAGTAGATGAATTAATATTGAGATCATTTGGTTAATATTATATAATGATTCAATCTAATGAATAATTTGTAAATAAGAATGGCATACCAATTTCAGATCCAGAATGATTAAACATGAAACATCAAAAAGTAAGTAATAGGCCATGGGAAAAGAAAAAAGAGAAGTAGTAGGAGTTGTGCATAAAAGGCATCTTTGTAACTTTTTTTTTTCAAAATTGTTTCTGTGTTTTGCCCTTCTACCAGGGACATATCATTATTTTCCAAGACTTAAGAATTTTTGCCTTTGCAAAATTAAAATATTTTTTCCATAAAAAATGAAAGAAAGAAAGAATGAATAAATAAAATGGAATATTTTAAATTACATTTTATGACAGTATGAGAACATATACTAGTTATGTATTAAAACATAATCTTCAACTTAAATGTTCCCTTTTCCTCTGATTTTACAAGAAATAAAAACATTTTCATGGATTTCTGAATACCCCTGGGTATGGTAGGCACTGTGCCTACAATGCCTAACGAATAAGTTGGCCCAGTCTAGAACAACAGGTCTACTCTCCAATTACCTTTTCTTATGATTATTCTATGGCATTTATAAGTCTAATATTTGCAAATCTTGATTTAACATGGAATTATATTCTCACTGAATCTTCCGTACATGTTACATTTACCTACTTCCATACCTTCAAATTGCCAACTGATGGTTTTATGAGCAATTATCATAAATATTCAAAAGTACAAGCCCACATATAACAACATATAACTTCTTTTAAAAGTTATATCATCCATCTGTCATAAAAGGACCTGAACATATAGTCTGCCTTATGGAACAAAGCATTCAAATTAAAAAATATATATATATTTGTTCTGGGCATAGATTGGTAATAGATTTATTTTTTGAAATTGGGAATTAACATATAAAGAAATCCCCCCCCCATGATTTTCTTGAACTGTATATAGTATGTACTTAAGTGATCATATTACTATCTGGATGGATTACCTGGTAACTGGTTTGCTATAGAGCTCCGGAGTTCTATCATACAGTTATTCATAAATCCTCAGTTTTTACAGTTAGAAATATGATTGTCTTCACAAGAGTTCTGAAGGCTGCATAAGGAACTGGGCTAAAAAGGAGGCACCAACCTCTAACACCACGTTAGCTAGAGGCACCCTGGAAATGAAAAGGGCGATAAGCATCCTTGGTAGATCTTCTTCATATTCAGTGACTAACTAAAAGTTAGACTAGTGGGATAAAATGCTTTCACCAATTGGCATAAATAGTTAAAATGACTTTTACTCCAAAACTCTCTAAAACTGTAAAACAGAACAGAGTTTAATAGCCCACCTTCCTTGTAAAAGACAGTCTTCGCAAAGAAAAGGGAACATTTTTAAAATGCCCTTTTTTCCCCACTGTAACTCAAGTTTGATATTTAAGTTCTTCATTAAGTCAATATCTCTGAGCATTTGGTTCCTGGGCCAAGACAGAAGTATATTGTCATTACTGACACCAAAAATAAACCACTTGCTTACATGATAATGAATCTTTATTATAAGATACCAGTTTGCATGCCTGCAGAGAAGGAAAACATTCTCTCCAACACCTCAATTGTGACTTTTTTTTGCATATATACTAATTTCCATACTGTATTCTTCCATAAACCAAAAGTTTCTATTATTTCTGCTTTAGATTATGTAATTCTCTTTTCTTTGCCACAAAGCTTATATTGGAACCTGCTAGTAAAGAATTGCTACCAGAGTGAGAAGGGCTATATAAAGTACATGTAGATGAATTTTGAGTATGAGATTCACAAAGAAGGTTCAAAGGCCACATGTAGTTAACTGGCCATCATGCTATTTATATTTAACTAATTATTAAAGAAGATGCTAAAATTTGAATATAGAAGACTTTTACCATGTGGACTTTACTTCTGAGCTATAGACTTTTTGGTAAAATTATGGTTAACTGTAGGACTCTTTTCAGTGGATTTTCTGAATTAAAATAAATGGGAACATGATAATTCACAAAACTATACTCTCCTGTGTAACAAATCAAAGAATCAGAAATAATCATATGAAAATGTATAAAGCCAAATCTTATCACAAAGAATGGGAAAAGATGAGAATAATCTTTCTTAGACTAAGAAACATGAAGATAATTTCCAGTAACATTTAAAGTAATATTTCCTCCTGTAAAGTCTTAGGTGAATCTTCTCTCAGAAACTGAATTTTAATGTTTATATATTTATGCTCAATAAATTTACACAATAGCAATTCAAGGAGGAAATCAATCTCAGTGCCACATTTTGTCCCCAGTGGTTGCTGCTGGTTATGGACGGGGAGCACCAAGTTCAATGAAGCACCATACACACACCATCAGAACCAGGTTATTGAATTTAAAAAAAAAATACTGAAGACACAATAGGTTTCATGTCTTTGTAAATAGTTAATTGAAGGCCTATTACTTGGAAGAGAAATTTGAAATATTACTACTAGCAACATGGAAGGGAATTTAACCAGAAGCTTGAGCTGTAGGAAGGGAGATAAAGTGAAAACATGACCCCAGGATGGTGCAGAGCCCAAGATGAAATCAAGGAGGCGAAAGGTGAGACCCAAATCTGCTGTGTGTATATACACTCTCCAGGGAGAACATGTAAACCTGAACCTAGATGGGGGGAGTCATGAGGAAACAGATTTGTTTTATAAATGATGAGAAAATACATCTGTAAAGATGTCAAAGTAGTGACAGTGAGCAAGTCTGACTTATCCCTGTCTTTAAAGGGAACTAGGGAATTTTAAGGATAAGGTGGAACCAACTGTCAGCCTAAGACTGTACTAACATCACTTTATAAACTATTTACAAAGAATGTGAACAGTGGATGCCAAATTTTATCAAATACCTTCCTGAGTATTTTCACACGAGATTTCCTCTGGAGCCAGTGAGGATACAGACCAGTGATAGACGACATTTTTTCTACAAAGAGCCATATAATAAATACCTTTGGTTTTATAGGCTGGGAACCTCTGTTACAACTACTGTAGGGTACCACCTCAGCACAGAAGCAGCCATAGACACCAAAAACCCATTAACTCTTTTTGACATAGTCTGTTGAATGTCTGGTAAAAGAAATGGATAACTTTCTCTAATTTTATTTAGGGTTTTTGCTTCTATAGTCAAAGTGTGATAAGACTTATTTTCTTTCTGCTTTTTGGAGAGGGAGGAGGTTACATTTATGCTAAGTGTGGAAAAGTTTAAATTTATTTTTTGCTCTGGAAAGAAGTTTTACACAGCATGGGAATTTTCTGTTCCTTAGAAGTTGAAAATATCTCTGTTAAAACTACTGAACTGATTATAGCTACCATTTCTGGAGAATATTCTTTGACTTACTAAGAAAGTCTTTCACAAGTAGAGTCTGTTTAGGTTTCTTACTGTCCTATAAAATCATATATTTCGACAAGATTATCAAATTTATTAAGAAGTAATTTTACATAGCCATGTTTACAAATGTGTGTTCAATGGGATATTACTCCTTAGTGATTTATTTAATAAGGGTTATACTAAGCAAGAGTTCTATGAATAAATATGAGAAACATCATGCAAGATAAAATTGTCTCGCTTTCAGAATAAGAGAAGTGACTTCTCAAAATCTTTATTATTCCATGTGGAATCTGAATATAAAAAATAGAATATTTTAAAGAATGCTTTCCGAATTGATTTGACTTCAACTCTGTCTTAGACATGGTATGGCATGTGTGTTCTTTAAGATACATTTTGAAAATACAGAATGTATTTAAGAGCTGTATAATATGTAATTTACAATATTTCCATAACTATAATGATATTACCCTTCATCATTTCTAATTTTGCATGTGTGTTTGCTTTGACATTTATTAATCTAGGAGAAAGTCTGCCCAATTCCCTCCCAGGTTTTTAAATTTATTTTCTTATATACTTCAAGTTCTATGCCTATATTGAGTTATTTTAATTGCCCCTACACTCTTTTCTTTTTTTAAATAATTAAGGCATTTGAAGTTATAGATTTCCCTGATATTAGGACTTTGATCACTTCATACTAGTTTTGGTATTTAATATTCATGCTGTTGTTTTTTAGGTAGCTTGTAATTAGTTTTTTCCCTTTATTTTAATATAGGAATTATTTAGTAATGCACATCTTTACATATTTTCATGAGCTCCACATCTAGATAAGGTAAACTTTATTTGTTGTATCTCTCAAGGCCCATATCTTATTTGTGGTCTAACACACCTGCCTAACAGAAAAGGGATACTTCAACATCTTTCAGTATTATTTGGTTTCTTTCAGCATAAAATAATACTTTTGCTTTCCATAGTTTATTTAGTGTATAAATATTGATGTATTTTATCTCTCTATCACAATATTAAAGGACTCTATTGTAGATATTTCATTCTATGTATGATGACAATAATGCTATCTCAGCTCTCAGTCTGTGAGTACCTACTCTATTTTTATCCTTCTCTTTCCTTTTAACATTTTCATGTTGTTTTAGGTCTGTCTCTTTCATGCAATATGAAACTAGATTTTAAACAAATCCAGTAAATAGTAATCGCTGCAAAGGAAGTTTATTCTCTTACGTTTAGTGTGAAAACTAATGACTGCTTGTTTTATAGGTTTCCTCCATGTGTGTGGGTGCCTGTGTGTGTGTGTATAATTTCTTCCCTCTTTTTCTTAGGGTTTCCATTTTTATGAAATAGTATTTCACATCAGTTTTCTGAATATTAAGGATTTCCTCAAAAAGAATACCCAATATTCAAATGTTCTACTTAGACATCCAATACAGAATAAAAATCTCCATCTTTCTAATCTTTTAGGTGGTTGTGGCTACCTGCCATTTAGGCTGCTTCTTACAGCTCTGAGTTAGGAGGTAAAATCAAGTTTGCCAGGATCTTTTTCTATTACTTTTTGATGTTTCCTAATATAGAAAATTGTGCCTGTTCTCCATGGCTTCTTATATCAAATTCAACTTGTATAATATAAATCTTTCAAAGTCTTAATATGTAAGTGTATGCAGTGCTCATTAAATACATTTATAAAACAGATAGAGATTTCAATTAAGAATGGAGAAAAGTTTAATGACTCTAACAATACCACATCCATTTAGCTGAGTCCAGAGCTTAACTAAAAGAATTATTTCACTATGTTAGAAAAAGATAAATGTAGGAGAGAGTGGCTAATAAGTGACTACCTACTTTAGCTACAAGAGTTGCTGATGTATTTAATCTGATGGGAAAAATGAGAAGAAATTATCGAGGGGGAGAAGGAGGAGGAAGACTCAACAGTGACTGTTTATTATTGGCTCCCAAATAATATAGCATGCAAAGCAAACCGGGTGGGAATTTTGGTCAGTTTTATCTTTTCTTTGGAAACATACAATGTTTATGAAATACTGAATATAAGCACACTACCTTGGTACTAAAAATCCTGTATTAGTCAAATAGCATGGAACCTGGGAACCTTGGGAAGGACTTAAAATTAGGTCCCCCCTGAATCAATTTGTATCTTTGCACAGTTATGACAATATGCTGATCAGGGGAAAAGGAAGACAGGAACAGAGGGCAGGATGAGGCAACCATAAGAGATATAGAAAATGCATATCCCCCATTCCATACATACCTCTCTCACAAGCTACATGGTCTTTTTTTTTTTTTTTTTTTTTTTTTGTGATCCTAGGGTGTGATCCCTGAATATAGGATATGGGAGAACTGAACCTTATCCTTACACTACAAGTATAGTGAGTCTATGGTCAAAAAGCATAAAAGGGTGCTAGAGGAACTGTATCAAGTGGTAAAGAGCAACAGGTGGAACATAGGACTAATCCATCACAGGAGCCCTTTGAGGTCTCCAAGACAGCTGGGTGAATGCGCTTCCTGCTACTTCCTAAACAGGAACACAGCAGAGGCTGTATGTTACTATCTCACTTGGAACATATCTAACCCACTATGAGAATGTACCCCAGTGATACCCTAAGTAAGAATTTAGCTTGAAAGAAATAATAATCTATTTTGGTTGCTTAAGATTTTGAGAGATTATAATGTAGCTGTGGACTCTGTTTCTAGAAAAGTCTGTGAGGGAGGGCAGTGGTGAAGAGAAATAGTAGATCACACAGTTTCAGGGGATCTCAAAGATTCCACAAAGTTTATCTTACAGCTCTTAAAGTGATTTAATACCTAGGTTAAAAAATACTTGCTCTAGAGATTAGTGAGGGAGCCGGTCACAGGGCTATATTTTGGGGATGCCAAGTCTTGAGCCGGGGATATGAGGGGATGAACACCCCCCATATTATGGTATTTTGCAGCCATGCCTCTTGCTTTGACTCAAATTCCACTAGCCCTTACTGAGCTCAGAAAATTACCTCCTTGGATTGTCATTGGTTTATCAACATTTTAAGAGAGGAGTAAAATAGTGTTAGCATACTTCTTATACTAGTTGTTAGAAAACCTGAAAAGATCAGATGCAGACTGGCAGCGGGTGCGACAAATTAGTCCTATGACCTCATCTCCTTCTTTCTATCTGTCTTTCTCCTTCTAATAAAGAAAAGAATCTGAGGAATGAAATAGGACCTGGCAAATTCTGGGAAGACGGGATTACCTGGTTACCTCTATCTAAGGCATATCACCTTGCTGCTTCTCTTGGGCTCTTTCCACCTGTCCAGGACACAGAACCAATGTCTGAGCCTCACTTCCCCCACCTCTTCACCACCAGTTAAACCTTACGGAAACTGTAGGCATGGACTCTTACAAAAATGAGTGAACTACTTATAGAATAACAATAAGGTATTGAAATGATAGCAAATGCATTCTTAATTCTAATGGATAGAGATGATATGCTATTGTTAGAACACTGAATAAATAAAATTTTATTATTGTATGCAAAGCAACTATTTGAGCTAACTGAAACCTATCTATTGCCAGGTTAAAATATTTAAAAATTCTATGATAGTTTAAAAATGGTTACAGTATAACCTCCAAATGTGTTAAGAGTATAAGGAGGGGGAGAGAGAGAGAGAGAGAGAGAGAGAGAGAGAAAGAGAGAGAGAGAGAGAGAGAGAGAGATACTCTGAGACTTTAAATACCATCTCTCTTCTAGGCAGCAATTTCCCCAGATGAAGAGGTCACCACTGTTTAACAGTGTGCTGCCATGTTAATTTAGTATGACAAGATAAAGCAGTAATCTCAGCTCCTGGAGGCTGTAAACCGTCTGCTATCCAGGGACATGCTCAAGTCGATTTGCACTGTATATCACTTTATACAATTGCCATGACAAAGCCCCCTGAGTTCTCACATGTAAATCTCTCTATCCCTCTCTTCCACCAGCCCCCTCTTTTTCTTTCATTCCTTTGCAATTCCCTTCTCCTTGCTTCATGTCCAGGTAGACCCCATCCACTCAGCACTAATCTCTGAAAACTTAATGCTCTGCACATGACAAGGGACACACAACACACACTCCTCTCACAACCACTCTGTCAAGTCCCCCAATTTAAGAGAAGATGTTCAGGGACTTAGATAATCCATTGATCCCACTTGCATCGGCTTTTATATTTCAATCTGTCGTGTTAAGTTGTCAAGAGCAGCGATTAAACTGATGTTTCATGATTTGAGATTTACTTTCTTAGGAATGATAGTTCTCAAAGCTTGTCTTAGTAAGTTCTGCTTAAAGATTATCCCTAAGAAAGCTGGTGTATCTTCACTGGTATAAATCTAGTAATAACACAATAAAGTGTTTTAGGTAAGGACATTTTAGAGATATTCAGGGTTATAAACACAAGACTGTAAAACTGAATAAAATTTGGATTTTTAAAGAATGTCATCTGTGTAGCTCTCTCTGAATGAAGCAAAAACACCATATGTAAAAAAGGAGGAAAAACATGTTTCTATCTATGTAAAACAAAAATAATTATAGAATCACTGAAGAGGATATAAGTGCACAGGGAAGAATTAATATGATAGGAAATAAAAAGATCATATGAAGCACGTTAGGAAAGTGACACATCAACGTTTCATCCAATAAAGCAAAGGCAGGATATATGTTTAATCATCAAGAATTAGCAGTTGCAGATATAGATATTTTGGTTGGGTATGTCAGTTTTAGATGCAATATGTCAGATTTCTGACAGGCGAGCTGTTATATTATAAAAATCCACTTGTATTGTGCCTTTTCCTCATATCATATCCTTTTTACATCATCTCAAGCTGTTCTTGTGGGTAAATTAGAAAGAGATCAAAGGACTATACAGCAATAAACATAATACTAATAAACAAAGGGCTGAACTCCTCACAGAACCTCTAAAATTCCTGAATGAATATCAGGAACTTAGAAGTGGATTGAAATATTTAAAAAGGAGAGGATATGCTAGTTAATAAAACTACAGTAATAAACACAAGCCCCACAGTCATACCCTGAAAGAAAACGAGTGTGTAGCCATTAGGAGGTTCATTCAAGAAAACTAGGTAATCTTAAGACACTGGCCAAATTATATTGTTAGGTTGGGTGCATGTATGAACATGTAACAATTCTCCACATTATGTGCAACTGTAATGTATCAATAAAAATATGGAAAAAAGAGAAATAATATTAAATTCTACTATTGTAGCGTGTTGCTCTGCTGATATTGTTATTTTCTTCTGGTAAGCTCTTTGTGGAGAAGTGTGGTATGTGAACTACAGACAGATAAACATGATTTTCTACCAGGGTGATCTGAAGAGCAACTGAGCTGAGAGGAGTTGAGGGTAATGGAAAGGAGTTCACAGTGACAACACAGTCACTATAGGACAAGTGCTGCGGTAGGTCATTATTTCACTCAATAGTTAGATCAACTGCCTAGGAATTAAGTATCATTATTTCAAGGTTTAGATAAAGGTATATTCAGAATGTCTTCTGTGAGCACAGACACTGAAGATATTTACACATTCCTACATTCAACTATGAGCATGTGCCACTTAATGAAGAGGATACAATCTGATACAGGTATTGAGAAGAGTTTCATCACTGAGCACACATTATATATGCAGTGTGCTTACACAAAACTAGCCCGGGTAGCCTACCACACACAGCCTGTGTTATATAGTCTTAAGAGACAATTTTAATACAGGCAGCCCCTCATTGACTGAAATGTTATTACATGGTACATGGCTATACTTTGAAATATTTGCTGGGTGTCAGTCACGGTGCTAGACTCTGGAGAAACAGCCATGAATAAGACAGACATGTTGTCCCAAAGGGCCATAGAACTTTCTAATACAAATGAGTTTGCATCTTTTGTTCAAGGCAAACGACATCAGAAGACACTAAGGGAACTTATCAGTAAGATGAGTGAAGCACCCAAAATGAGAGGGAAACGTGAACAAGGTTCCTTCAAGTCATTACAAGAAAACAGGAATAGTGGGAGCCCCCAGTCTTTAAAAACACAGTCTTTGTTCTGGTCCACAGTAGTAATTAGTCAACCAAGCAGGAACTATTCAAGAACTATAGCATCTCTTAAGTTCTTGTGAAGTGCTAGGCATGGTTCAAAGCTATTTATGAGAATTCTATTTTAACATTTTAAAATAAAGAGGTTCTTTTATGATCTCCATTCTCTCAGGAGAAAGCAAAGACACAGAGAAGCCCACAAAACTTAAGACTAGATCACATGCCTCCTCTAATCTGGAATTGTGACTGGAAGCCAGGCAAGTTCAGGGAGTGCTTAGACTCTCTACCAAGGCATTATAATCTCTTAATCGTATCAAAATTCTATTTTGAGTTTTCTTAGGCAGAATCTTCTGGTTATGATGATGAAGGTGGATGCTTTTGCTTAACAGTCTTAACACTATTAACCAAAAATTTTGCTGTCGATAACTAATATTTATGATAAGTGAATGTCATAAATATTTGACTGATAATGTCTCTGAAAGAATGGCTTCCTTTTTGAATAGTTAAAATATATTTAAGAAACCTTTTAGTAACAAGAGTTTTAATATTTCTATTTGATTTCTCATTTCATAAGAGTTTTTCTTTAGCTTAAAAGTTTCTTGTAGAATACTTAAATTTATGAGAGTTGAATGAGGACCATGTACCATTTTTCTCCTAGATCACAGAATTCAAACATTCTTTAAGCACTTGCTTAATAACTAGCATTTATTGAGCACCTCCTATATACCAGATGCCAAAACATTTTATGTATATTGACTTTAGTGAACATTATGGGAACCCTTAGATGCTATTGTCCCCATTTCCCAGATGGTAAAAAACAAGGACAAGAAAATTCCCATAATGTGCTAAATGCCATACACATATCAAACAAAAACTTTCAATTTACCCAGTAACTTTGTCACTAGGCTTCATGTGCTTAGCCACCACACTATACCAGCATTCTTACAGCCTGTCTACAAATTAATATTCACTGTTACAAAAAGGTTTAGCAAACAATCACATATATTGCCTAATATCCTATAAAATCCAGTCTAAAAGAGAAACACTGGATAATCTTGAATTAGGACAGAATAATTAAGTAAAGACTATTGTGCCAGGTATGGTATGGTGACACATGCCCTGTAATTCCAAGTGATGTGAGAGGCTGAGACAGAAGGATGACAAATTCAAGGACAGCTTGGGCAACTTAGAAAGATGCTGTCTTTGAAAAAAAAAATTTTTTTTTCTACCTGCCTGCCCCAAAAGTATTTCTAAAGACTTAAAACTTAGAATTGTTTATTCCAATAAAAAGGATTTTAGTGTTCAAAGAAGTAGAGAGGTAATGAGCATTAGGTGTTTAAGGTCTTTAAAGGCATGAACCACTTATTTAGCAGGCAAGTCACTTTATCCAAGACAGTTTTCCAACTGTGAACTTGGATAATCACAGTTGCTGAACTCACTGGGTTAATATAGGATGGGCTCAGATAATAGGTGTGGTTTAGGGCTAGCAAGCAGAAAACATTGAAAAATCCACACTCCTATTACTGTTAATTACAAAATACCTTAAAGAACACTGACTCTTCAAAATCTCCTATATTTGAATTACACCTTTCAGACTGAGGACAGAGTATAAGATAGATTCACACGAGAGACTTTCAGGGCTGCTTCTTATGTTCTACTGATGACCCTGGGGAAATCAGTCTCAGATTCACAAGAAGCATGTTCTCTGGCCCCTGTGTCCACAGTGATAGAAAGCACGCCAGCCACCGCCACAAAGCTTGAGGATGGATACTGGTAAGCGACCAGCAATCTCCCCTCCTCCAGGACTGTGTTTAAACAGATGGGAGTGTCCAAAGGGGCCCAGAAGTGGTTGCCAGGCTTAGAACACTCTAAATGTAATGCTGTCATTATTGCAACTTATTTTTACTACTCATTAATAATAGGTTTCAAATTCATACTTGGTCCATATTTTATATTTGTCTATAAATACAAAGCTACTTAACAGTACCTTTGGGTTTATTTATCTACCTGTCTTTTTCATACATTACCTCCACTTTAAATTTCTTATTAACTCTTAGGATATTATTTTCTAGTTTAGGGATATCGACAAACAAGATTAACCGTTTTATCTTGAGACAGGCTGGATTTTTAAGAGCTAAGAAGAGACACTAAAGTAAACACTGCCTCTCCATATAATGATAACATTGTTTGCCCTGCTGCCACAGAAGCAGCCTTGACTAAATAAGACACAAAATCCAGTCACTTGTGTTCATGTACTTTATCATGTGATGTCAGTGTCACAGAGCTGGCCAAGGCTGCTCTCCTTATATTCACACCTCATCTGCTCTCAGAGATCCTTCCTAGACATGGTCTATGGGAAAAATTTTAAAAGCATGTTTCCTTTGCACAAAGGAGATAGGGAACAAAAAGGAACAACCACAGTGGGTAACTTAAATTAGCCTTACTTTTATTTCCCATTTCAAAAACTAAAAAGCTTTTCCTTTGCCCTAAGAGACTACAGAAAAAAAAAATCAGAATTTACGTTTTAAAGCAAAAAAAAAAAAAAAAAAAAAAAAAGGATGGGGCAAGAATTGCACAAGGTGATCCAAATTGATAGCATATTGAATCCTGTCAGAAATTCAGTTGAAATGCCTGCTTTATGCCTGGACAAACTATATGATCTCAGACTTTGTAGAGAAAGGATTTAAATAACAATTCTTTTAAATTCATCAAATGTGGTGCTGATAGTAGTCTAAGCCTTTGAATTCCCATTATCATTTCTTAAGGAATCATTTTTTGGAGAGTACTCCCCCGCCCCCCAATCTTCCCATTAGGTTTTCTATGCTACAGAGACTTTGTTTCTTGATTTATTTTAACAGATAGCCTCAAACTCCAATTGTCTTGGGATACACTTTTAAAACGAAAGCTGTATATATTTATTTAACTGACAGATATGTGAAGAAAGAAATTACACTAAAAGTTCATACTTCTTTATTTTATTTATTTGTTTAGGGTACCAGGGATTGAACTCAGGGGAACTTGACCATTGAGACACATCCCCAGACCTATTTTGTATTTTATTTAGAGACAGGGTCTCACTGAGTTGCTTAGCACCATGCTGTTGCTGAGACTGGCTTTGAACCCATGATCCACCCGCCTCAGCCTCCCAGGACAATGGGTTATGACCTGTAATTCTTAAGATCTAAATGACATGATACTGGTTCTGCTTCACAAAGATGCTGCTTTACAAATATGATTTTTCCCTTTTTTGAAGTACAATGGCACTGTATCTAACTGATGTGACCAAGAGGAAAATGGTATAAGCATTATCTGAAATATTTTGAGGTTCCATAGATAATTGAGTTCCAAGCCTTAAAGATTTCATTCCAATTCCTAGAAATCAGGCATCAACCTGTAAGATTTTTATGGGACTCTCTTATGTGAGTATCTTTCGATAGTGGGATATAATAACTGATGCATACTAGTATTATAGTTGTCACTAACACAGTGATGCTGGCATCATAATCACTTTCTTATTATGTTTATAATGTCCTTCCTTATTTTTACCTAACTCCTAGAATTTTTCCTGATCTTTATAAGTAAAATCTAAGTTTTAAGAAAGAAATTTGAAAAACAAAAGGCACAATTAATCAAGTTAGAGAACTGATTAAAAATAGTAACATAAGCTGTCAAATAACTTTAAATGGAAGATAGTAATAGGCACATAAAGAACATAAGTATCCCCTAAATTACTAGTTCCCAAACTAATATTTAGGTTCATCAGAATAACTGCTCAAAGTAATGTGTAACCAACAGAGGGTTTTGAATCTTGTTCTGCCAAGAGATTAAACAAATTACCATTTGTTATCAATATTGGATCAGGAAAGAAAAGTAAAGAACTACAATCTCAATTCAAAAATGTAGTGTATAGTTTTTTGAAGAACTCACTACACTGTCCCTGTTTTCTAAAAACCAGTGAAAATGTGATCACAAAACCAATTGATCTTTATTAATCACATGCAGTAAGAGAAGCCTAGGCTGACTTTAGGAAGGTCTGGCAAATCCCCAGGGCCAATAAATGTAAATAGCTATCAGAGGACAATGGTGCTGACTCTCCTACCCAGTCTCCCTCTCTGATAATGGCTCTATTGAGATCCACAAACACATCTATTAAGAATGTTTTCTTACAGAGACAACTGAAAGAGAAAGGAAGAAGAGCAGTGAAAGAAAAAAAGAAAGAAAAAAATGAGGAAGAACTAAAAACAAAACATCAAAGATACAGAATAAAGTCTGATTACAAACAGACATTGCATTATTTTTAACTTTATAATAGATGAACCTCCCCACCTCCCCTGTTTTCAATTCAGGTCTGAGACTAACAGATGAGATATAGATGACCACCTGTCCATTCCACAAAATCAGAAGCAGCATTCAAGTAAGTTTCCAGCATTGCTTCTTGGTGTCCTTGCTATTTCCAGATCCCAGCCAAGTATTTCATCATTCTTCCCACTGCATTCAAGGTGGTCATCCAGATAAAGAAAGGAAACATTTAAAACCCCAAAAGCTACAGTAGCTGCTTTTATCCCTATCAATGTCAGGCACATGTTTTACTAACCTCTCTACATTTTATATAAAAGTCTTACAGTATACTTTAAAATTTTTTTTCCTCTGTCACTCTTTCTGAGCTATATCTGCTGGAGAAAATAAGAAAAATACAAAATTTCACCATAAAGACCTCACGTTAATGGTAATTGACCCAATGTATGTATGCATATGGGAATATATATTTTCTACATTTTAAAATATAGAAAAACCTACTCATTATATTCTGTAGAAACTATTTCAAATTTATCTATTTTGGTATTTTTAAACTATGAATCTCTTGTATGAGGAATCTAACATATTATGTTATATTATGGTGATTTAGTGCTTATCTCCATACTACACAAAAAAAGAGAAAAAGACTAGTTCTTATTAATGTCCTTATTTCTGCTGGTAAGTATTCATTGTATATATCTGAGCTGAATCTTTCTGCAAAACTTCCTATTTAATGAAAGACAGAAAATTCCGCAAGAGGCCAAATCTTTTAAAGTAAACTTGCTTCCCCCTTACTGCAGCATTAGAGGTTCTAGCCTCTTCCCCTGTCTCTGCAGAGCACTGTGTGGAGAAGCTCAGAGCAAACCCTTATTAGGTATCTTGAACAATCTTACAACTCCACCTTGCACTTTTTCTGTGAGAATGGTGAACTTGGTAATTTCTCTAAGCCCAGCTGACTTTTCACTCAGCAGTATTATTTCAATGACTGTGGATATTATATGAATGAAAGTTTTCTTGACTTAACATTAGACACCCCCTCCTGCTATTGAGTGGAATGGAATAGTTTGGCAATAGGATAAAAGGGTGTAGTGAGCAACTTATCCAGTGTCTATGATGGGCTCCAGTAGATTATGTTTCACATGGTCCCTGTTCCTGCTCACCCTGGGGTAATTTCCTAAAACAATGCAAGTGTAAAGATTGAACTACTTACATTTAAACACAAGGTTGGGATCATATCTAGATAAACAGCTTCATGTGGTATTTTGTGACAACATGTACAGAATAATGTTTGTAACAATGTAATTTCTTTGTATGATAAACATCAATTTACCATAAAAAACAAATACAAACTTGTCACCATTTTCACCTTGTTTCAATTGAATTGGCCTTGTTCAGATAAGCAAGCCTATCTCTTACAGAAACAACAGTTTATAGATAAACTGTGAAATCGGGTGTGTGTGCATAGAATTATACTGCCTGCTATCATAATTTTATACTGCCACACTGCACATATGGCTTCCAAGCTTACTTTATCTGAATCTTTCTGAATCTATTCTCCATGCTATTAAGCTGAGCACATTCCACATCGTTCAAAAGTAATTACACTTTTGTCTAGAGTGTAGGAGACGGCTCTCCCTAAACAATGAAATTCTCATTATTAGAACTGGCACAATAACCAACACTGGCTTAACAATGGTATGCATTATAGCATCACAATAACTTATGCTAAGTTGGATGTACAAAGGTAACCCGAAACTAAAAAAGCTTATCAAAAGCACCATATAAAAATAGGACTCTTTACCATACCATAATTAAGGCCCTATTCTGTGACTAATTTTTAAGTAAGTCATGCATTTTTCTCTTTTCCTTCTTGAATTTTCTGGATAATATTTCATACAAAACACTATTCAAAACAAACAGCAAAAACATACAACTCACTTCTAGATTATAAATAAAACTAATATAATGAGTATCTCAAGATAGTTATAACATAGTAATTAAAAATATTTGGTGTAAACAAAAAAATCCCAGGAGCTTCCATGAACCTGAGAAGTAAAGCTTTTCTCTGCCATGTATACTGAATGCTCTTTTCCATTGTTTAAGGCTAGATTTCATTCACTGGAGTCTTACTGTACTGTTATACTTGGGGTTTCACCTATACATCTAACCTTTACAAAAGATTTATTTAAAAACAAATATTTTTCTTCTTTTGATGGATTTAAGGAAGAAACTTGACTCTCCTTGAATGTTGCTTTAGGATAATTAAGATTCTTGCAAAGTTTAAGCTCATTAATTTTAATATACTTCATATTATTAAGCTAAGATAATGCATACCCAGAGTCTTTAACAATTCCAGGGAAATGTCATCAATATGAACAATAAATAAGATACTAATAAGATTATACTCCAGAATCCAATAGATCTTTAAATATACTTTTTAAAATGTACTCAGTTGTTACAATGACACACGCCTGTAGTCCCAGACCCTGAGGAGGCTAAAGCAGGAGGGTTCTTTGAGTCCAAGAATTTGAGATCAGCCTGGGCAGCACAAGGAGGCTTTGTCTCAAAAAACAAAAACAAAAACAAAACAAGGTGGCTGGTGCAGCTCTGTGATACAGTTCTTATCTAGTATGCATAGTACTTATCTAGTATGGCCTAAATCATAAACATTGCAAAAAATATTTAAAATTAAAAACTATAGACATGTAGTATTTATTTTACAATAAAATTTAGCTCTCTAGGGCAAGTTACTCAAATTATATTTATAATGAAAATATTATGCTCTTTTTTCAATAAAATAGTGACCTAAGATTACCTATTATTCAGCAACCACAGGTGGTCAACACTTTCATTTGACGTTACATTGACACTGGGATGACAATCTAACAACAGAAGTAGCAATAACCAGAGAGAAAATTAGCACCAATGGCTTCCACAGAGCCCCTGGCTTGTTTAGATGCCATGGCCTCAATTCTCTCCAGACTCATTCTAGATTTTTCTAATGCCCATCCATGCTCACCTTAACTGACATACAGACATGTTCCGGATGTCAGTTTCTCACATCATCCAATAAATCCATCTGCATCAGAACTATTAGTGAAAATAAGCCAGAAAATCATAGTGATTCTCACCTCTGAAACTTGAAGCAACAATCTCCAAATCCATGTTAAAAAAAACAACAACAAAGGGGACCAGGAGAAACTAATCAATAGAAATGAAGCTCATAAAAAAAGGCTTTCTGCTCATTTCAGAATCGGACTTTCACAAATGCTTTTAACTTTTAGAAGAGTATACATGAATCAAATCTTACTATTAATTGCTTGGCAATATTATGAGAGCTTCATTGAAGGAACTAACAGAATCAGTTTCTTTCATAGACTTACAACAATCTTTGCCTGTATCTCCAATGAACGAGAAATATGAGGGAAGTTGATGAACGTATGTATATAATGTGCTTCTAAGACAGTTCATTCATAGTCCTCTCTGAATAGTGAGTAAAACATTCCAAGTATGAATGAACTTTTAGTCTTCATAAGGATTACAGCTGTTTGGGAGTTGCTCTTAGTTAGGCATTGAGTTTATTTCTGCAAAATACTAAGGCAATAAACACAATTTCAGAATTACATCCTTATCTGGCACAGTTTCAACCTTAACACTTGCATACCCTTGATAGGAACATTTTTAAATGACTATAGTCATTAAGTATACAGAACTTTTATCTCAGGAAATGTTTTCCGATTTAAGTTTTATACTGAAATCATCTCTCTATAACCTCAAGCCAGCATCACAGGAATCACTCAGTGATTTTACTTTGTCTCTAACCTATTCAGGCAAGCAAAATATACACCTTCTAAAATCTTTTTGTCTCTATTTAAGAATGGAGTATGAATGTCACACATAAATAGGCAATGAAATATGCCTCTTTTTCTTGAATTGAACTCTGTGATATAAAGACTATGAAACATTCTCTGTTTTCAAAGATATTGAATAGGAAAAAATAGAGAATGTATTTCCTTACTGAAATAAAAGAACCTATTGTGTAAATAGGACAATGGCCTAGTATCCAGAAAAAAAGAAAAAGGATCATGTTGAATAATAATACTATAAATATATTTAATCATTTTGATAAATGAGTAAAAGATATCTTAATCTATTTAACAGCTGAATACATCATGACATTCTGCTTTCTGAATGTATTACATTAGCAAATTCTACTTTTGGTTCTAAAATTTCTAGAACTATAGTCACCATGAGTTAGTGTCTTTAACAACTTTTCCCAAGACACAGTTACTATTTATTCATCCGTATCAATTCAGCTATTTAGTCAATAATCATAAATTGAGTATCTATTATATGCTAGATTCGAGAAATATAAATATATATCAACACACTGTGCCTCTAAAAATAAATACATTATATGGAAAGGCAGACATGTGAATGCATAAATTATAATGCAGACCACAAGAAAAGATGTAAGAAAATGTCATGGATAAAAGAATAATGGAATAGCCGGTTCCCTTCCTGCCATGGGAAATCAGTGAAAACATCAAAGAAGTGACAATTTTTGAACCCACTCTTGTGGGAGAAACACGATTCCCTAAAAAGGTAAAATTTGAGAGATTTTTCCAGGTAGAAAGAATAAAACTGTCATTCAAAGGCCAACTGTTATATTCATGAACATGCTTGGAAAGCAAAGCATGATGGTTCCATAGCAAGACATGGTAACCGAGAAAACAAAAGCCAGAGACTGATGCTTTATAGAGAATGTTGCTACGATAAAGAGTTTGGAACTAAATCCTGTGATCAACAGGACATACAGTCTCAAAAGTGAGGTAAACAATTCAAGTCATTCCTCAAGGAATTTGGAAAAAAGAATAGAAAGAAAGGCTGATATTTTGAGTTCATGTAGATGACGCTTCCAACTGTCTACTCAAGAGAAGAAAAGCAGCTCAAATCAATAAACATTTGAAGAAGAAATAAATTCAGAAGCCAATCAGATATACAGTAAGAGAAAGTGTAAGTGCTGATGTCACTACAGCAACAGTGAATCATGTGTGTGCCCTGCTCTAACACACAGAACGGCAGATCCCAATCTTCCTGGGTTACAGAGGTACTTGAAAGACTGATGGGAGCCAGAACATGACTCAAGTATGCTCATACACAGAGTCCTCCCTTTACTTTCAAGAAATCCACAGATTCCAATGAAGAACATCACCATTACATGGAGAGTGAGTTGTGTTTCATTGAGGGAAAGTACTATTCCTACAATGTCTAACATAAAACTTAGTACAAAGTGGGCAGTGCATAGCTTTTATTTAGCTACACAAATTCCCATTAAAAACTGAAGGGTTTTATGTACACTAACTACCTACATCACAGCATCTCCTTAGGTCACTGCATAATGCAAATTAACAAACTTTTCCCATATCTATTTGTGAGTGTACTTAAAATCATCTCCTCTTTTATCTTTTTTTTTTTTTTTTGGTATTCTAGCTATACTATTTATATAAAACCCTGAAACCAGTATTATAGGTACAGTACTATCACAGGAAAACCAATCTCAGAGGCATTCTCAGTTGGGTATTCCCAGAGAGCAGGTGGTGGTCAAAATGCTAAGAGGGAAAAGGCATGACAAGTGACACAATACCAGAAGGAGACAGGCTGGCTTCCTGACCCTTTTGACCTGTGTAGTACCCACTGTCCCTACTTCTCCTTAAGTTTCACCTTTTTGAGAGGAGGATACAGAGTTACGCTGTTGCACTTAGCTCACATGAACTTATAATGATAGGAAGAACAAAGAATTATGATGAGTGTGATTTAATTTGCCAAGTTATAGATAATGAGAATCTCAAACATGCCTGTGCTCTTGTGAAGAAGCAGTGGTACATAAGGTTTATAATCATGGACTCCAAAGCCAGACTGCCTGAGTAAACCCTAGTTCTTCCACTTATTATCTGTGATCTGGAGCCAGTTATTTAACCTCTTCATGCCTTTATTTCTTCATTGTTAATCTTGTTTTACAAGATTAATTATAACAAGATTAATTAATTACCTCCTGGAATTATTGTGATGGCCAAGTTATTATATTATTAAGCAGTACTTAAAATATCACCTTTATGTAAGTGCTACATATGTGCTAGCTGAACAATTCTTGATGGGGGGGGGATCTGGGAACATAATCAAATACTCAAAGAAATTTTAAACTATGAAGCATAAAATGTTGAATGAGATTATTTAAATCTAATGTGAAAATCAGAGTATCCTGTTTATCATACAGCTCTTAGAAGACATCTGATTTTTCTTGATTTAATTTCTATATAGTAATTCTGTAACAGGAACAAATACATTTATGATATGTAATAATTTCCTGGAGAAAAAAAAAGATTTAACAGAATTAGCACTGTCTTTAAAAGTATGAAAATGTATGATGAAACCTATTTTTGTTGGTGTAACCAGGTTCAAACTAACTGCACTGGCATCCTTGAAGGAGAAAAAATGAAGGAGAGGAAAGGTCACAAAAATGTGGCATCCATTCAAGCGCCATGTTGACAACATGAGGGTGGCATTACTGGAAGCCAAGTGTCCTGCTACCTCACAGGCTAGAGTGATGATCTTCTGTATTTAAGTTGGTAAGAAGGATCCAAAACCCTTGTTTGTGTTTGTGTGTGCTGTCCAGGCTTGCACCAACCATGCTATACTGCCTTCTTTCTTCTTGCACACGAAGCCCCAGCTTCCTGATCATCTGGAGACCCAGACCATAGCGTGAAGGCCCAGAGGAATTACCCTGAGGCACATGTTCTAGAATAGAATATGACAGAGAATGGCTGATTTCTGAAAACAACGGCATGTATGGGGTCGAGTTAGAAAGTGATGTTAGTGTGGTCATATTAGAAAACTGTAGTCCTTTTGAAATATATCTTCTACAAAATTCCAAGCTCTATAAGGAATACTGGAATTAAATCTGGGTAAAGCCAAAAAAAAAAAAAAAAAGAAAAAAAGCCTTGATTTCTCATGGTGGAAATGGCCAAGCCATGATCACTGCAACTCTATCCAGATAAAACTTGTATCAGAATGAATCTGACATCTAACTTTCATGCTAATTTTAAATGTGTTACTTTAATATTATTTTTATGATTTGTGTGGTTTTTATTTTAATTAAACTGTAAATGTCTCAAAAGCAAAATTTTGAAAACAAAACAAAAAAAAAAATGAAATAACATTTTCTACTGGAACCAGTTAACTGCATAGAATTCCATGATGCTAGGAGTGAATCCTGTGCATGGCTATTAAGTAGGTGATAATTATAAAGCAAAGGACTGAAGCCAAACTATTAGAGAAGACTGGTCACAAAGTGAGTGTAGGCACAACAGACCATGAGAAACCTACCATTGTATTGTGCTGAGAAGTGGGAGTCCTATGGCCACAAGTCTCTTGCGTCAGCAGAGAAACTGGCTGAAATTCCTCAGAGTGAGGCTTGTTGGGAAAACTCACATGCAAGGGAAGGTGAAAGGCTGGGAGCCCGTCACTCTCCTCTTCTTCCACTTTCTGTCTGCTTGTCACCATGGCTACCTCTCCATCTGCTTCCCCATACGGAGAGGCTGGTCGCTTGGAAGACATCCTGGAAAGAACAAAAGAGGAGAAAATAATGAAACCTCCACATAAATCCTTAATGCCGTCATTGTGTGGTTAGGGGCCATTGTAACAGAAATGCCTTTTTGTGCTAGCAGAGAGCAGGAAACCATCCAAATACCACTGCAAAGCACACACAATCAGAAACAATGGCCAAGCAGGTAGCAACAGAACAGTGCTTGTTTGTTGTGAGAATAATACACTAATATAGCACTCTCTTGTATTCTGGCTTCTTAAACAAGAGAATTCACCTAAGAACACTGCATAATGAAAGACCATTTCATTTTAAAGGAAAGAAAAATACCCATCTAGTTTTACACTTTGATAGACCTTATTGAAGACAGAACATCTATGAATAGCAAATACTGTTGGCAGTTTTAAAAGAAGGAAATAACTAAAATTTCCTTCATCAAAAATAAACCAACTAAATAAATGATTGTCATTAGAAGAAATTTGCATTTTATTAAAAGTAGGATTATTGTGAAAGGCAGAAATATTGGTTATAAGCAAACCTCAGAGCAACTGACAAAAAGTTTGGTATTTGTTGAAACCTTAAGAATGGAATGAATTTTAGAATCATGGTTAATCTTGAAACATTTGAAAATTTTCTTTGCCTCACTTCCCCAAAACACCCAATTTTGTCATTTAGTTCTGATATCAAAGTTGCAAGGTAATAAAAAGATCAGATTATAAAACGATTTCAATTCTACTTTCACAACTCTATGAATGATTTAGTTGTGATTTTGCCAAGCTATATACCCCTTAGAATTCTTTAAGACAAAAAATCTAAAGAAGGATGTTTTGTTTTGATAAGCTAAGGCCTTTATGAAAATAGACTTAGATAACTGAGCAAGTTTTAAACATTTTCTTTGTATTGGAGACTGATTCAAAATATCATCAAATGTTAAAAATACATGGCAAATATTTTTTAGTTAAAAAGAAAGTTCCTTTTCCTTTCATTAAAAATTTTTCATAGAAATGAAATTGTGTTAAAATATTTGATGAAAAGAAAAACTCCCCTGCAATATTTACAACTTGATCTGACCTTGAAAATGCTGTATTTTTTGTTCAACAAAGAGTGTTTACAGAATCATCCATTCTTATTCTAGACCAGTGGGATGGGCAAAAAGCAGCATTCCCTGACTGCCACACCACTTCCTTCATAGACAGCACAGATTTTTAAATTTAAGATGTATTTCCAAAAGAAAGGCTTCTAATCATTGTTGGAGAATACTACTATGAGTGTTAGAAGTTTCAGTAGGAAAATGTGTTCCAATACTGAAGATATCCTATTAAGTAATAAGACAGTAGAAAAACTTAAGGGCTTTAGTATCAAACAAACATTGTGAGATTTAATCTATCTCAGTTTACTCATTTTCAAGGTGAGATATAATATCTACCTCTTCAATCTTTTTGAAAATGAATTATGTACCATATGAAAATAACTGGTATGGTACTTAATGAAGAGTATATACTCAAATAAAAGCACTTTCTTATTTTACAAAACTTAAAACTCCAGGGTGACCCACATACTCTCAAAAAACCTATACACAAAAAAACACCAAAATAAAGAAAGTGAATTTCTTTCCAAGAGCTTAAATGTAAACTCAATGTGAATCACAAAATCTCCTATTAGAGAAATGCTCCTTGGCCAGCAATACTTAACTCTAAGTTGATCAAATGTATTAGTAAGTATTAAAAAAAATGTTAACAGTAGAGGCGATCAGCTAAGATCAGAAAAGGAGGAGGAAATATTGGCAGCTACCACACACGGTAGGTTTTGCCTTAGGGAAAAATAGTTTGAGTCATCATATTTCGAGTATTTTACTCTACCTTTGATTCTAGTATGGACATCTATTCCATGTACATTGTCAAAAATGGAGAGGAATATAAAGGGTTAGAATTAAGAGTTAGAATTGTTTTAGTCTCATTGGCAGTGCCATTTCTCTCATTTCTATCATCAAACTGATATTTTATTGCAAGTAACAACCCCTAAACATTAGAAATATTTAACTCCTGCTGTTCTGGTTGCCACTTTTGCAAGCAAACTTCTGATTCCCATATTAAACAAAAATGAATAGACAAAACACACTTGAAATATTCAGGTCTTTGTAAAGAGATTTGTCACAGTAAATTAATAAAGGGACTTTTAATTATTTGTTGGTTTCACCTGTACTTAAGTATAAGGAGATTATGTCTTTGTTATAACAAACAGCAGAATTTGTGGTTGATGTAGGCATTATGATTCTTACTGGAATTAACAAATTCTCTACCTCCACCTCATATGTAGTCTCCCAGTGTCTGAAAACTCTAGGCAATTGACAGTCCATCTCTGGGTCATCAAAGCAGAAAGCTAGATCAGCTAGCCTTTCCTAAGTTATTACAACTCTATGACTTTTACAACTATGAATTTTCTGTTGATTTCTACTTTATTAATATCATTATTTATAATGAGTATGAAAACTGAGAGTTCAGAAGTAGACATAAGATAGATAAGACAAACTGATAAGATTTGATACTCTTCTCAAAACTTATGACCATCTCAATATCTAAATTAATTTTATAAACAGGGTAACTATTCTCTGTATATGACATTCTATGGAGCAAAAAGTTTAAAACACTGAGCATGAAGGAGTGATGGTGCCAGAAGGAAATGCATTCCAAAAATATCCCAGTGTTCATGTCCATTTCAATTTCATTTCCAAAGACTTCCAGAATGTCCTTAATATGTTAAACTTGAAAATATTGTTAATAAAGATTTCTAAACAAAATTCAGTTATTACAACAAAAACAACCATGGTTATATTTCAGTAACAGGCTATTAAGTTAGAAAATAGTATGCATCTGACAATGATGTAGAGAGGTATGAGGTGTTGGTCACACCACAAGTACTTATGTTTACTGGGACCTATGGTATCTTTAAAAATATTGATAACTAACCAACTCACCAATAATATTTGACTCTTGAAGGTTTGTTAATCTACCAAAGGGCTTCATCTGGGATAAAGGGAACCCTCAATTTCAAATGCAGGGAGAAGGCGCCACAGATAACCATACAGTGTTACTATAGGATATGTAGGTTTCGGTGCATGCAGCTTGCAGTATGAGGGAACCTTGAAATAATTTTAGGATCTAGGCTGGCATATGCTCAGATGTACTCATTCAGAGAATTTTTTTTTGTCATTACTGTGATAAATGCTGGACTTACCAAGGAACAAAACTAATACTTCAAAAAACTTGACATGAGACAGACAAATGTGATTTAATGTCACACTGCTCTGTGGAATTGATGTTAAAACAGTAGTCTTTAACACAGTTTTACGAGTGGTCAAAAAAACCTTCTTGAAAGAATTCATGTTTAATGCCAAGGCAAGAGAGACATTTTCAAATCACCAATAACTATTTACTGACCCTCTACTATGTTCAAGATACTTATCCAATAAGCATTTTAAAAAGCTTATTTACTAGTTAACAAGATTTTAAATAAAGGGAGAAATATTAATAAAAAAACAGTTCAGAACAAGGGCCAAATGACATTTTAGCCAAATACACAAGAGCTTCAGGATATCAGAGCACCCTGAAATATTTCAGAGAATGGTTGACTAGTTGGATCTGGAGGAAAAAGAAGAGCAAATGAAAATTTTTGGACAAATGGAGAGAAATTCCATGTGGGAAGTCATAACAAAAGAAAAGATCCACAGATACTTTTAGAAAGTCAATATAAATTTAGGGGTCAAGCTTACATAGAAAAAGGAGCAGTTTGAGAAGCATGAATCACATCCTATCTCTAGTCTGCAACACTCCTGGAGTGGCTGAGAGAAATGAATGGAAGAGCTAAGCAGCAAGCTGTTTGTACAATAATCTGCTTTTTCTTCACTTCTCCCTGTAGCATTCTGTACCATCATATTACTCTGGTCAATAGGTAATAGTAATTAAAAATTATTGGGGTCTTTTGCTATTGTCTGATGCATCTGCATGTGCATTAGAGTCACTCTGCAAGGAAGATATCCCCATTTGTACCTTGCATGCACAGAGGCAAGAGAAAGAGTGTGAGATTACAACAGAAAAGGAAACCAGTGGTTCTTGACTTGGCTGCACAGTGGAATTATCAAGAGAGGTTTAAAAAAATGTAGATATCTAGGTCCCAGCCCCAGAAATTTTGATGCTATTCATTCTAGAGTACAGTCTGAGTGTCAGAATTATTTAGAGCTCCCCAGCAATGCTAATGTGAAATCAATGTTGTGAACCATTTGTGTTAGTAGAAATAATGCCCACCTACCCAAAATGTCCTGACCCCAATCCAGGAGGTCTGGGAATTATGTTATCTTAAATGGATAAAAGGATTCTACAGGTATGACGAAGTTAATGATCTTGAAATGGGGAGAGAATTATGAATACTATTGCTGGGTTCAGAGTAATTACAAAGATCCTTATAAGATGAATAACAGAAAAGTCAGAGGCAGGGGGAGAGACTAGAAGATACTGTGCTACTAGTTTTGAAGATGGAGAATGAGGCTATGAGCCAAGGAAGGTAGATGGCTTCTATTAGCTAGAAAAGGTGATGACTGTTCCCGAAAGGCTCTAGAAGGGACATAGTCCTACCAATATCTTCATCTTAGGACTTCTGACATCCAGAACTAAATCACAGTATGTTTATAATGCTCAAACCAGTAAATATTTGGTAATTTGTTAGATCCCCATTAGAAACTAATATAGCATTGGCTTAAACATTTCTTTCACAGTTGGTATTTTCTCAGTCTGAAATCCTCTTACCCCAAAGCACTTTGTCACTTCATTTAGATTTCTACTCAAATAATACATTTCATCAAAAGGCTCCCTTGATTACTCCTTTGAAACTAGTCCTCCTTCCATCCTTACTCTCTGTAACCTTTTGACTTTGCCTTAGCTATGGACAGCTGTAACATCTAATCTCATAGGACCAGTATCCTTGCAATATGTCTCAATGACAGAGAACATGAAATCCAACTATGTGGTAATAATATTCTTATTTTAACAATTTCAATGTGAAGCAATTAGGAAACTTTTTTAAGAAGTACTTTTAAAAATCTTACATTTCTGTTTAAAATATGTAAGGAAAACACTACAAGAGTTAAACTACTCAGGGCATGGTGGCACATACTTGTAATCTCAGCAGCTTGGGAGGCTGAGGCAGGAGAATCTCAAGTTCAAAGACAGTCTCGGCAATTTAGTGAGGTGCTAAGCAACTCAGCAACAATTTGTCTCTA
The DNA here is from genome assembly GCF_052094955.1 of Ictidomys tridecemlineatus. Classification (NCBI taxonomy): domain Eukaryota; kingdom Metazoa; phylum Chordata; class Mammalia; order Rodentia; family Sciuridae; genus Ictidomys; species Ictidomys tridecemlineatus. The sequence goes on along the minus strand of NC_135482.1, from coordinate 85,020,785 downwards.
AATAAAATATAAAAATGGGCGGGGGATGTGGCTCATGAGTTAGCACACCTAGGTTCAATCCTGGTACCAAAAGAAAAAAAACTACATAAAACTATACATAGTTAATTATTAATAAACTTATTACTGAGGTATCACCTACTTACTGCTTTAAACTACAACAAAACAAAAACCTCTGTCTGCCTAAAATATGTTCCTTGTTGTAATTATTCTAGAAAATGACAGCATGACAAAGTCAAAGGAACTCTGCATATGGAACAAATGAAAAATAGAAGACTCAAGAAAGGAGCTGCTTTCCTTAGAGTTCATCTTACAAGTTTTCATTCTTTAAATATTTTAACCTTTGACTGTTAATCTTCTACTTCAAGGATAAATGAATGTCATGGGTAGCAGTGCCTTCTACTGGTTATTCTTTTGGAATGTTAATATTATTTGTATTTATGTTCACATTTATGGATCATAAAAATTGCAAAAAAATACACATATAGAATGAGAAAACTTCCAGTTTTGCTAAAAAGTCTTCCTTCCCTTTTTACCACTATAGAGGAAGCTCCTGTGCTCACCTCCAAACTACTCCATCAGCTTTCATGAGTCACCTTTATTTAAAAACTAAGCCACATTAAAGCTGCAAACTTTACTCAACTTTAAATTTTTCTTCCTCTTCTTTTTATAAATAGTATCTAAAACTGTAACACAAACACCTGAAAAACAAAAAAAAACATCACTTTTAATTTATTGAATTCTCATGACTTTTAGTATGTCTTCTATTTCTTAATATTTTAGTAAGTCTATTTTTGACCACTTCACTCTCTATCACCAAGACTAATGCTAATGATGACTATATGATAAAGTATTTTTCCAAATTGTTTTATATATCTTTTTCCAAATAACCTCATCTTCTTTGCTGAATCAGATACAATTAATTATATGGCAGCACAATTCCTCATACATAGTTGGCATTTAAACTATTTTTTCTATGAGTAAATGAAAATGAGTTGAATGGATCTCTATTTTGTGCTCAACAAATCACCTCTGTGTTATAAAGAAACAAGCAACTTAGATATCATGACCCTTTTCTTGTTTATCCTTAATGATGTTAAAGAAGACATTTACCCACTCTTTCATTCATCTATCTAAATCATTAATTCATTAGTTGAAAAACATTTAGTGAAAGACACCATCTACCAGGTGGATAGCAACATAATTAATAAATCAAGAAAAATATTGGCAGGTCAATGAGTTTTTATGAGTACTACAAGTAATGGATAATAGACAATGGATGGCTAAATTAATCAGAGAGAAAACCTGAGAACTCAATAGGGTGATGAAAGTTGGATCAGAATTTCAACAGACACAAAGGAGAAAGGCTTATAATCAGAGGAAATGATACTAGCAAATAAATTTAGAGAATAATACAGGCAGTGGGCAAAATGGTTCAGTTAAAGCAGTGGCCTTCAGGAGAAGCCACAACAGGCCAAGTTGAAAGACAGTGACCACAAAACTAAAAAAATAAATATTAAGATTCTCTCTCTCTCTTAAAAAAAAAAAAGAAAGAAAGAAAGAAAGAAAGACAATGACCAGCCTAGGGACCGTGATTCTAATCTGTCAACCTTGAATGATTATACCAAAGAGCTGAAATGCACACTGAGGGAAAAAGGGAGTTAGTGAAAGTTTGTGAATCATACAGCAACATAAGGAAAGAAAGTATTTTAGAAAGAAAAATAATCAGAAATTAGTAACTGTTAGAAAGTTGTAGGGGGCAACCAGAGAAGAATAAGTGGATGAGTTCAAAGAACAAATTACTAATTTAATGGGTAAAGAATGATTGCACTAATAAGAGAAATATATGAATGAGAAGGCAAGGCCAATTTAGGAGAAATAAAGAAAATTTAGTTTTGGAGAGAAGCCTTTGTTGATGGTGGGATTTTAATAAAGAAGGAGCAGATAATCAGAAAATGCAGAACTTTTGGGGAGGTAACTACTGCAGTCTTTGAATCACAAGCACCAGTTAAATAATCATTATTTTTTTAAATTTTTTACTATTTAATTTATTTATTTTACTTAGATATATGTGACAGCAGAACACATTTTTATTCATTGAACACAATTGCAGCACAACTTTTCATTTCTCTGGTTGTACACTATGTAGTATTGCACCATATGTACAGTCATAGGTGTACCTAAGGTAATGATGTCCATCTCATTCCACCATCCTTCCTGCCCCCACGCCTCCTCCCCACCTCTCCTTCCTCTCTGCCACATCAAAGTTCCTCCATTTTTCCCATGCCCACACCCTACATTTTAGGTCAGCATTCAGGTATCAGAGAGAACATTTAGCCTTTGGTTTTGGGGGATTGGCTTACTTTGCTTAGCATGATATTCTCCAACTCCATCCATTTACTTGCAAATGCCACAATTTTATTCTCTTTTAATGCTGAGTAATATTCCATTGTGAATATGTACCACAATCTCTTTATCCATTCATCTATTGGAAGGCATCTACCATTATATTTGTTTTAATGATCCCTCTCTCAAGTTAAATCATATGCACAGCAGAACATGTTTTAAAGCCAAATGAAAATAATTTAAAAAATGAATATTCTTAGGGAAGCACTGAAATTGGGACTCCTACAAATCTACCATAATTTGGATCCTCAATGTCCCCCAAAGGTCCATGTGGTAGAGAGTTAGTCCCTGAGAAGGCATACAGGGATGTGGCTGATACTTTAAGCATGGGGCCTAGTGGGATGTTTATACATCCCTGGAAGCATGCTCTCTAAGGGGATGGTGGAACACCACTCCTTCCTATTCTTTTTTGCCTCCTGGGTGTGAGGTGAGAGACTGTGCTCTGGCACATGCATACACAGTTGGGTGTTTCCTTGACACAACCCCAAACCCAATGGGGCTAACCAATTATGGACTGGATCCTCCAAAAGTGTAAGCCAAAAGAGAACTGTTGGGCTTATACATAGATCATCTCAGGTATTTTGTACAATGACAAAAAGCTGACTAATACAATATCAAAGGAGATACCATTTTTCTAGAAGTATGTTCCTTAAACTTTTCTAGTAGCAAGGTGATTTGGTCAAGACAAGTACATTTGTCTGGTTCCCTTTACAATTTAAGGTCGTTGTGAGAAGGCTAATCTATATCAGGAATTGAACTTTACCATGTATTAAGAATCTATTTGCAATAGAATATTACCTATGTAATATAAGGAATTAAAACAGGCATTGAGCTTGAAAGAAGATATTTTAATTCAAATGAATGAAAAAACCAACACTTCTAATATAAACAGAATTATACATAATTAACATACTACTTTATTAAACAAAAATATCTATTCCATTACTCTTATCTATGAATTTGAATTATTGTAATTCACATTGTATGGCTCAGACTTTCCTTTTCTCTCTTACAGGGTTTGAACATAATTTCCACACTGTGAGTTATTTTTGTCATTACTCTGATAGCATTCCATGAAAATTTGACAACCAAGTCTGTCATATATAATATTCAGAAATCTTTTAAATAGAAAATTTATTTGTGTGAATATGTAATTATTCAAACTTTTACATGTTTCTACTCTTTTCTCTAAATTCTCTTTGTCATAAGTATCTGATATAGAACATGCCAATCTCTATACTTTTCTACCCTTTGCTTCTAGGTACAAAGACCTCATTCATTATATTGTTATTTAGAATCATGAACAAGTTTATCAGGTCTTGGCATAAAACGGCAGTAGAAGCACAGAATTCATAGAAATATAAAAACAGACAACACTGAGTAGTAAATGAGACTGGACTTCCTTGTAACCTTGTAATCCTTACTATACATTTCACCAGAGTAGAGATCCACAAAACTTACCATAAAATAAAATACAACAAAATAGAAAAACTAATTTTAATGCTATAGCTACTTAAGATTAAATCTTTATTCCATTTTAAAACTGAATAAGAATGTAAAATACTTTATTTCATATTACAAAAGTTTGAACTGTGTTCAAAACTATGATGATTAAAGTGTTGTAATCACCAACAACTTTTTAATGTAATCTTGACCATGGTTATTTCTTATCTTTACCATATCCCATGTATAGTTTCTGAGATGTTCTCTGCATTGAGAACAAGTATGTCATTATATTATTCCTTTGTAATCAGAATAGCCCCATTTTTACCTTCTTTTTTTTTTTCTTAACCACTTCTCTGATCTTCTCTTTGCTGTTCACTGTTCTTATGAAATAGCTCTATACAGCTTCTTCCACCCCACCAAGGTCAGAGATAGACGGGGGGGTAAGAAAAAGGAGGTGCTCACAGAAAACAGTGTAGAATGGAAAAAAAAATCAGAAATTAAAGATAGAGAAAGACTCAGAAACAGAATTTAATTCCTCTCGGTGGGCATGGGTTGCTTCAGTAGACCTTGAGTATTTAAAGTAAAAAGTAAAATTAACTGTTGGCTTTTTTCTTGTTTTGATTTTTTAAGTAAGGCAGACAACATTTAGAAGACTTTATGGTAGCCTGATTCTATTCTACAATGATTCTCAATTCAAAATTTAATTCTTCATTTTCTGTATTTTCCTATGTTTTATTAATAATTGTAAATCAGTAGAATTTTATTCCAAAATTAGACTATGTCTTACCAGCTAAAGACCCACAGACATTTTTCTAAATAAGAGGATTGCTTTATTATAGTAACATAATAGCTGGTCTGTGGAGCCAAAATTTATCTAAAGGAGTAGATATGGCAAATAAAAGTTACTATCTCTAGATTATATTATATGAGTTTTAAATTAATTCACACTTCCTAAGTACCTAAAACAATAGCATTCTTGATAAATAAAAAGTAGAAAAAATACTATATTTAGTAAACTTCTCCTGTAATCATTCTATAATATTCTAATACTCAGAAAAGTTATTAAGAGTTCATTATGAAAGACCTGACAAGGCAGAAGGAAAATCAGGGGAACTTTTATGACTCCTAAATATAAACTCACTTTCAAAAAGAAAGAGCTGGTAAGTGTTTCAACAGAATTCTAGATTGTTTGGGAAAAATATGTCAAAACTTTTCTCATGATTTATAAGAAAGAATCTGGCACTTTCTACCTTAAAGAGAGCTTAAATTTGCCTTTATTTAAATCATTACTAATTATTATAATTTCCTTATCTTAAAAGCAGCAACTATTTGAGTTATTAAATACTTAATTAGAAGACTCTCTATAATCATCAAATATACTAAAAATCAACCAAGTCATCTTGAAGAAAAATAATAAAAATGATTATGACCTTTAAATGTTGAAGATAAATTCTTTAAGGTTGTAGGTAAAATAACTCAATGTAGGAGTATGGGAGAAGGCAACAAAAGTCCATCAACAGGAATCTGTTGTGAACTATTTGATTCGTATATTGTCATATATTTGTCATTAATCACGAACAGAAAAAAAAAAGTTTGACTCCAGCCACCTATAGGTTTAAAATGTCAAATTTCTTTTGTTCTAATTATTTTATAAATTACTTCAAATAATCTAGTATTAGGAACTGTGATTCTAGAACTTGTTATTTATAGTCAGAGGGTCTACTTTTTAAGGAATAAAAAGCTTTTTCCATTTAAGCATGGTTTTGCCTTTCTGACAGCTCTAAATCCACAGGATGTGGAGAGATGATTTAAATTTTACATCAAAATTGTGACTGCACTAGACTTTTTTTTTTTTCCTTCTCAAGGGAGGCATTGTTCTTGCCTCTCCATAACCAGGCGTGACAGCGCCAGACTGGAGTCATACGGCTGGTCTCTGAGTCAGCGTGAAAGTGCTCACCTCCTGAGTTTCCCCAGATGCTCGGCTCCTTGTGTGTCTGAGGGCTGAGTACGGAGTAGCCACATACCCCACATTTGGGACAGATAGAGGATTGGAGGCCAGGGATTGTTAAAAATAGTCTCTTCCAGTACATGCTGTATAAGTCTTTTAGTAATATATATTTTTAAAAGTAGCCAAAACAAAACAAACAAAAACCCCTAAGGAAGACATTGAATATACAAACCATTTTCTAATTCCTAAATTCAGAAAATTCATCAATACCTTGATAAACAAGTAATCATGTAATTCTGGATAAAAGAAATAGAGCAAATCTTAAAATTTAGAAGCCTTTTGGATTTACTGAAACATATGGTTGCCACATGTATAAATCTCAGGTCATATACAGGTGGATAGGCACTGAAAGAATATTGTATGAGATGCTTATCTATTCTCAAGATCTCTACTGAGGTATCTTTTAAAACTACAATCTCAGCAACAGGGACCATTTTTTCTACTCTCTGTCAGAATAATTGCTAATACAAAAAAAGGGTTAATTCAGTTACTATTGTTCTGTCCTTGAATTAATCTGTCAGGGAAGTTTGAGAGGTAAGTGTGTGCCTTGTGTGTGCAGGGGGGTGGGGAGGAGAAGAAGAGAAGAAAAAGGGAAAGAGAGAGAGAAGAAGGAATGGGAGGGCTAAGAGGAAGAGGAAGAGGAGGCAGAGAAAGAAGACTACTACCTAATGATATGCTAACAGCATTAATATTCTTCCTTTTTAAATGAAATCTCTCTATTAAGGACTGGACCACACCACATCAATACAATTATAATCAAACGCTAACAACTTTCATTACTATGTAATTTTAAACTTTGGTTGAAAATTTTGTACATTTTAAAGAAAAACTTCTTCCTTTGTTTTTTAAAGAAAAACAAAGGAAATATGTATATATTATTACCATATATATATACACATACATATATATATAACCACAGTGAACAGTACTAATCCCTTAATAATGCCATTTTTTTCATGTTATCCTCTTGAGAATGTATTAGTGTCTACATATGAATGTGTATATGGGCATGTTTAATGGCTTATTAAAACATTTCACCATATTCAGTATATTTGTAAAGAAAAAAGATGAATTTTCATTTGTGAACATCAGTGGTAAGGGTGAGATAAAGATGCAAAATATAATAGTTTTGTGGAGGAAAGAATAGTTCTTTAGGTTTAATGATACTGTGCCATTTGTAAATACATCACTTTACTTGTTTTAATCACTTGGTCATTTTGAACTTTTCAGGACTTTACAATACTGCAGTCTGAAAACTGCAAATAGAAATAAAATTCTTATTTTCCAAAATGATATTCTTAAGTATTTATTTTGAGTCTCCTTCTCTCTCTCCTTATCTGGGCTTCCTCTTAAAGCACTCATTCCCAGTTCTGGTTTCTCCCTCCTTTCTCACATTACTGGCTAAGTCTTAATAAATAGCAAATTGTTCCATAATCAAAAGTGACTTATTCTTAGCATGGTGTATGCCTTGAAATAAAATCTGTGGCATGTTTAATTTATTTAGGATCTAACAATGATGACAAAAATAATTAAGTAACCAGTCTAGTTTTAATTTCTTTTGTTTTCAAAGGTCATTGTGAAATCAAGCAAGTTAAGCCGTCTAAAGCAACCCTCTAGAGAATGTTTCCCCTGCTAGCAGAAATGAGAAAGGAGACTCACAGCTAAAAGGAATACTGGACATCAGCGTCAGATTTGTCAAGAATTCACTGTCTAAGTAGTCCAATGAAGAGAAATATTCTGACCCCCTATCCTCTTTGGAATCCAAATAACCCTGACAAGGAATAGTTCATATACTACTAAATTCTGGGCAATTTGGTGGCTTAACTGTCTCTCCCCATATAGACTTGGTTGCAGCTTGTTTCTATAGCAGCTGTTGAAAAATGTACAAAGTAAAAAAATATTTATGCTATATTTAAAATAGAAAGCTAAGAACATATATACAGGGCACAAATCTTTCCTAGAACAACAGCTTCTGATGTGAGAGACGGGCATTTGGGGCAAAGATACATTTTCTGAACTTCCCAGCAAAAATGAAGAATTTGCCATCATAATCATGAAAAATCCAAAAGTGAGGGTGCAGTGCCAAAGATGATGAGCATCTATCAACCCAAACTCCAAAACAGCGGGATGCAGCAATGGTTGGTGTTATAAGAATGCTGAGCCTCTTCATTGGTGCCTTTCATGCCAAAGCTCCTTTGCTTGGATGAATATGAATTAAACCCATAAGCTTTCCTATTTTTCTAGCTTGACCTCTAAACTCATTTTATGTCTTAACTGTTTATCTTCTTCCCCCATTAATCTTTCTGATTTTAGCACATTCCCTGTTGTTTTTAGGGGGGAAAAAAGTTTAAAAGCATGGTTCATATTGCCACAGTGGACATGTTAGGAATGCTAGCTCTTTTTCTAAAAATGGGTAAGAACTGTTGAGTATTAACTGAGAGGCAACCAGTGTCTTAGCCCTGAAATAAAAATACCAAGGGTATGGCCTATACTGTAGAGTAGAAAAATCGTTAAATTCACATAATGCTATGACAAATGTAAACACACAAAAAGATCCCAGTACAAGGTTTGCACTAGATTTTAAAATAAAACTAATGGTAAGATCACTATCAAATTTCAATTTGTTTATATTTTACAAGCATGTCATATAGATAGACCTTTTGAATAAATAGCTTTTCCTTAATGCTTTCTCTTTTCAATCAGTTCTGTGGCTAAGCACCAACAATGTTCATGTTCTCTAAAATATTGTCACTGTATTAGACATACCTAAACATAATTATAATTTTAGATGTTAATATAACCGAGTTCATTCCTATTGTTTGTTGAAATACAGCTGTCAAGAATTTTTAATGATCAACATAATCTATTTACATATAATACCCCCAAATCTGTATTTATGTTTTAAATTATTTTTTAAAAAATATTTTAAAGGCATTCATTTTACAAATCTTTTTTTTTTTTTTTTTAAAGAATCTAACAAAACTAAAGCCACCAAGCTGGAATCCTGCACTGAAGTGCAGTGTTTACCATGTACCATTTTATAGGTACTCTATCTGCCATCTTTTCTGCTATTCTCCACTGCTTTCCCCAAAGCTGAACAAAGGCCCAGCTGTATAAACCAGTCCTGTCAAAGAACATAGTTAAGGGATGGATAAAACAGGGAGGGGTGTCTAACATGCTGACCACTGTCTGAGCTTATGAGGATAAAGGGGCCTTGACGGAGAAAAGTAATCATCCATTGCTGTTTTCTTTTTTTTTTTTTTAACCTCATTACCACATGCTAGAACATTTTTTTTTCCACTACCCAAATACCCCCATTCCAGTTCCCCACAAGTGAAAGACCTTTGTGTTCAGCAAGGGACCAGCTCCTCCCCAACCTCTCCTCCCCTCTTTTTTTTTCCTTTTTTCTTTCTTTCCTTTTTCTTTCCTTTTCTTTCTTTTTTTTTTCTTTTTTCTTTTTTTTGGGGGGAGGGGGGTTATTGTTGTTTGTTTTTGCTGCTGTCAGGTTTACGGGGGAATGATCGTTTAAAGTATTCTCAAATATTGTTTTCCTCCTGTATTTTACATTTTCAAGAATGTATTTCTTGGGGAACGTGTATTTCAAGGAGTTGGTTGGCTGTGTGGACATAACTGTGAGATATGATTCCGAAACATGAAGGAAAGTTTAGACCGAGCTAATTAATCCTTTCAAAATCCCAACTCTCATGTGTCCAAGAACATCAAACCATGGGGAAGATTTTCCAGAGATTTCAATACGCATTTCCTATTTTCAAGTTTGTCATTCTTACATACTATGCTGACATTATTTACACAGGACTCAAGCCAAATCCCCACACAGATTGCTACCGTAACTGCGTTGGTTGAAGAGTCAGCCAAACACATTAAATACCCAAGGAAATCCCTGGGCAGGAGCCACCAGACCTATATGGAGAGAGCTGTATCATCTGCAAAGTTAGTTCTATTTCAGGGTGTCCTTTGAGGTTGGGACAAATATTTGAACATTATTAAATCCTCTATTTATCCAGACACTGCTGCAGCTGCAGCGCAAGGCTTCTTCACATTGTCCTATCCATGACCTAAAGGAATTATCCTTTTTTTAGATGGGATAAAACATGATTCCTTCATCAGTCTGTATACTTTTCTATTCAACACAAAATATATATTGTCACATAAAACAATTTCCTTAGGGTACACTATTAGCTATAGATGCTTTCAGAGTACTTCATCCCGAAGCCATGGCTGCTACGGGTGCCACAGTACAGTCACTCATAATTCAGTTCACTTCAGAAATTCAAATAGAGTAATCACCTTCTCATATTTGGTTCTGAGGTTACAAAGTGTATCAAAAACGATAGCTGCCAATGCTACCCTCAAATCACCAGAAGTGGAATATAGAGGAATCAAAAAATGGACATACCCTTTGGAAAAGTTTGAAGCAATGGTTAGAACTCACTTCTTTACCATCATAAACTTTTCACCTTTACTTTAAAGTACTTGACTCTCCAGAAACGTTTGTGGATAATCTATGCACCTTTGACAAAACCTTTCAAAATATTAATTTAACAAAATAAATTAAACTACTCTGTGACCACTTAAGAAAATACTTATTTAAATGATTATTAAATAGCAATAAAATTTCCTTAATTTCAATATACTTCCCAGAGACTATCTTGTTTTACTGCAGCATGCCTTACTTTTAACAAACTCTTTTACATAAAAAAAAGCAACAGATTCTTGACTCTGTTCAAACTTGTGACTTCCACTAACTGTGCACTGATATGTGCCAGTTACTGTGCTGGATGGTTTAGATTTTTAGTATTATTAGCCTTCTTTCTGGTTATGAAAACAACTCTCTGTTGGACTATAGACATAAATATAAGAGCTAAAACTATAAAGAACTCATAAAGAAAGGCAGAAAGGCAACTTCACGACTTCATGTAAGGCCATGGTTTGTTAGATTCAACACCAAAAGCTCAAGTGACAAGCAAAGTAATAAAAAATAAAAAATAAGCTGTATTTTATCATCAAAATTTAAAAATACTATCTAAAGAATGGGATAAAATACTTTGAAATTACATATCAGATAAAGGACTTGTATCCAGATTGTATAAACAACTTTGACAATTCATGTATGTATGTGTACGTTACATGTGTGTGTGTATGTGTGTATACACACATTTAATAGGACAATTCATTCAGTTTAAAAAAGTGTAAAAGATCAGAACAGACATTTCTCCAAAGAAGATCTACAAATAGTAAATAAGCACCTACAAGATGTTCAACATCCTTAGTCACTAGGGAAATGCAAACCAACAGCTTGAATAAGATTTCACTTCCCATCCATTAGGATGGCTAAAGTAAAAAAAAAGACAGATAATAATAAATGTTGGAGAGGATGTGGAGAAAACTAGAAACATCATAAATTACTCTTAGGAATGTAAACCACTATAGATGTTTTAGAAAAGAACTGCCAGTTTCTAAAGAGTTAAATATACAGTTACATTTGATGCAGAATTCTCCTCTGAGGTAAATATACTCAGGAGAAATAAAAACTCATGTCCATGCAAAACTTGGACACAAAGGTGAACAACATTATTCATAATGTCCCAGAGTGGAAACAACCTAAATATTTATCAAATGATGCTTCAAAACACAAAATCCAATGTACATACAATGGCATGTCATTTGACAACAGATAGGAATGAGGTACTGATACATGCAACAACATAAATGAAGCTAAAATATTATGCTACATGAAAGAAGTCAGTCACAAAGGACCACACATTGCTTGATTCCATTTATATAAAATGTCCAGAATAGGCAAATTTATAAATAGAAAAAGTAAATTGGAGGTAATCTAGGAGGAGAGAACATGCTGGAGGGAGTAGAATGGGAATGACTGCTAATGGGTATAGATGTCCTAAGACATCAATGTAGATTGTGGGAATGATTACACCATTATGTATATACTAAAAACCATTGACTTGTACACTAAGTGAATAAATTTAAAGGCATGTGAATTACTTTTCAATAAAACAATATTTTTTTAAACTACAAAATATTTTTTAAGTTGTTTTTATATTTCCTATAGAAACTGACTCAGAAATGTTACATAGTTTGATAAATGTCTCATGGTAAGAAAGCAGCTGAGCTAGAATCTGGAGCTATATCTGCTCCAAATACAGTAGTCTGCCCTTATCTGCTATTTTGCATTCCCTGATTTCAGTTATCTATGTCAACCACAGTCTGTAAATACTAAATGGAAAATTCCAGAAATAAATAATTCACAAGTTTGAAATGAGTGCCATTATGAACAGCATGATGAATTCTCTCCATCTAGCCTGTATAGGAATCACCTCTTTATCCAGCATATCCACACTGTATATGCTACCTGCCAGTTAGTCATTTAGTAGCCCTCTATGTTATCAGCTTGACTGTATGGCTTCAGAGTACTATTTGTTTTGTTTTGTGTTTTTCAGAATAATCAACATCTTTTATTAAGATTCTTTACAGAAACATTTTTTAAAAGAGTGACAAAATTAGTAATAAGCAGAACTTTAAGGTTAAATTAAGGTTGAAACACTATAAAAGAAAATTTTATCACAAATATTATTGAAAGGATAAAACTTTACATAGTAGCCGTAACCCAAGAATCTTCCACAATGCCTGCATCATTCCCCTCACCTCACTTCTTCACATAGACACTATGTCATCTCACATCATCACAAGAGGGTAAGTATAGCACAATATATTTTGAGAAAGAGAAACCACATTCACATAACTTATATTAGAGTATAGCTGTTTTAATGCTGGTTATCATGATTAATCTTTGCCTGTGTCAATATAAATTAAATTTCAATACACATAATATAGAAAAAAATTCCATTAAAAATTACAATAAAAATAAGAACATTTAATGAATGACTTAAAAATATACCTTATAACTGATCTTTCCCCAAAGAGTTAGAAATATATTTCTCATTTCTATTACTTTTATTGAATGAAAACTTTTGTTGAACATTATAGTTATACCTATACAAGTAAATGTACCTTGTATTTCTTTTTCATTAGATTCTCTATGATACATAAATATTTAATGATTGTTCTAAAAGAGAACATTGTATACACTTACAATTCTCTCCTAATGGTCATACATTCATGGGATGTCCTGTTCCTTCATGATATGCTCCCAATTGTAGACTGCCAATATTTACATTTATTCTTTATTTCTTCACATAAATGCTTATAAAACATAATATGGATTATCTTACTGCTAAATAGTTTACTTTGGAGAAGTTTGATCCAAAATTGTGATGCCATTCTTGGTATCACAAATAAAGATTATGGAAGGTAACTTACATTTATCTCATCGGAGGAAACTTAAAAGAATCATAAAGTTTGTAATTTCTACAATTATCTCTAAACTAATTATTAGCCATTAATCTGTGCATCCTCCATCTCCAGAGTTCAAGATTAATTCATTCTCTATGAAATCAACTATTGTCAGTACCAGCTATAATCAAGTCTAAAAAAATTGTTTTTCAAGTTACAGAGGGGAAACAGAATGGATAAATCAATGGTGTTTACAAATTGTTTTTCATAGCAGTTTGTTTACAAATACATTTCCAACATTATGAAAGTAGAACACAACCCTCAATTATTAATATTCCATGATATATTTCATGATGTTTTCTACTTAACGATAGCAGTTTGAATTAATTTAGAGCAATTCAACATAGCCTTAATTAAATAGACATTGATTTGCTGGGAAAAGAAACTTTAAACCAATTTAGAACTCAGGATATCCTTGAGGTCTATCTAGAAGCAAATATTTCAATTTTTATTTCTTTAAAAATAATTTAAACTCTATCATAGTGAAGAAGAAAGAAATGAATTAGAAGGAAGAGGCAGAGACATTTGGGTAATAACAATAACTTTAAAATATGTAAATGTGAACAGTAAAGAAGAGCTTACTGATTCCCAGGGACCCAGATATTCAAGAAGTCAATTACTATTCTCATTACTAATTAAATGAATTGTTTTTAAAATCTGTGCTAGTTGTTCACCTTTATTTTCTGTCCCCTCAAATTCTGCATAAATTTTGTACTACATGTAATATAGGAAATAATCTACTAAAGTAAAACCTCACATTTTTGGGTCTGCATTCCCATTACTGAAAACCACATAAAAGCCTTTTAATCCAGAAAACACTTTTTAATGCACATCGAGGTGACTGTACTACTGGATTATAAACTTTTAAGTCACAGAGAGCCTTACTCATCTTTCAATCTAATGCTGACTAGAAAACAGAGCACAATTAATCAAAGCACAGCCACTGGGTAAGAACAAGTTCTTTGACAAGACAAACCTGGGCTTACCACTAGTTATGCTTCTCCCTGACTCCATCACCACTATGTTACCTAAATTCTCTGTCTCTGCCCTTATAAGAAATATAAATAGTACAATATTTATGAGTTTTGAGGGAAGTAAATTAGTACTTCAAAAGCATATAACTCAGTGCCAAACACCATACATACTTTATAAATGCTGTTATTATTGTTGCTGTTATTTGGAATTGAATTGAATTGAATTGAATCTCATTTAAACTACTCAGTTATAAATGATAGTTAAAGTTAAGATACCAAACAACCTAACTGTAATTAGTAGACCTTCTAAAAAGAGTCCAGTTATTTCAATATTCCTATACAGCCAACATTTTTAAAAAATTTTTGAATAAAAACATATGACTTAGAACTCATTGTAGAGGCTAACATTTCTGAATCTTGCTTAAAATAAAGTTATACTATGTGGCTTGGCACCATTTGAGGACATCAAATAGCATGAGTTTCAAACTAAGTTAAAAAAAAAATCATTCCTGAGCTATGCCAGCAGTTGAAATACTTCTATCAAAGTACCAAAACCTCATCCCATTACTAGGAATACAGGATATAGTTTTTGCTTCATGATGTTTATTGCAGAACAATCTATATGAAATAGATTCCCACCATCTGACTCTGTAGGAGAAGGTGAAACCCCCCAGGAAAAAGGAGAGTAGTACATGCTATTATAAGATTCAGTCATTGTAAAAGTTTCATTAGAAACTGCTATTCATCGACACAGTTTCCTCATTCTGTGCATAGGACTTAAGATTTCCACACAAAGAAATGGGTTCCTATTGTGACAAGTAAATGTGGAGCAGAGGTGCATTGTATTGCTGGATTCACTGCACTAGCACTTTAAGAAAATCATGTACTCTTAAGTTTGGCTTAGACTGATGGTTGGCATTGTGAAAGGCATCTGAGGACCATGAGGCTAAACCCAACAAAAGGTTGATTTTTGACCAGGAAAATCTAGCGATCATAAAATACAAGAATTTTTTTTTTTAATCTAGGAAGAATTTCCTTTTCAGTCTATGTCATTCTGTTTCAAGGAAACAATTGATTTATACTATTTTTCTATAAATTATCATTAATAATTTTTCCCAGAGCCATTCCCCAAATGCTCACATTATTCTATCTAAAAACATTTGATAGTTCAAAGAAATTCTTTTTTGAAACAAAGGAATATAACCACAAACACTCCAAGAGAAAACAATTGAGCTAGAATGCTCCATCAATCATTTGGCAAAAGAAAATCAATAGATAATGTGCAGTTCCAGGTAGATTTCTGCTGGCTATCACCAAAAAAGCCGACGAAAATAATAGCTACTTCAAAATGGAGTGATGTCAAGATAGTTTAAACACCACCAATTACTTGCCATATGGACTATATCTCCTCAGCTCATGGAGTATTTAGAAACTATTCAGAATTAATAAGCACTGCTGTCAATGTACTGTCAAGAAATGTAAACCCTCATTCATATTTTGGAGGTAATGTGGGTAAATATAAGAACGAGTAAATAACTATAATCTAAGGGAAATTAATACTTTGATGTTAAGCAATATTGTTTTAATTGCAAACACTGGGTAAGATATATTTTATAATAAATAATCAATGTAGCCTTTCTTATTCCTGAGAACCTACAGACTATTATCAAGGAATGTATTATTAAAATTCTCAATTCACTTTTAACATAGGCATCAATCCAGAAGCCACTACTAAAATACACATCTTAAACATTTGCACCAACTTATTTCATGACTTCTGCTTATAGAATTACTATCAGAGATTTTTAAATATCTTAAAAAGGAATAACCTTTAAAATTTTATACATGCATCTTTTGTGCTATATACAGCACACACAGCTAGCTCACTGAAGAGAATAGAAAAAATGCTGAAAGGGAATGATGCTATGGCAGAATTATTTTTGGATTTATTTTGTTCAGAACAGAACATAAACTATTCATTGAGGGTCTACTATATGCCAGGTGCCCTATTTTGTGAAGGCTAGATATAAATAGATAATTATTATCCTAGGTAATATGCAAACTATTTACAAATAAAGGCAAAAGAAGAAAATAAGTTAGAAGCAGAAGTTCAAGAAAACTTGCTTGCTTCAGAAGATAATTAGATACACAATTCTTTCAGTATCCAAACAGAAGACATATCATTAATCAGAAAGTATATGTAGAGGATTCATATATTCTTACAGAAGTTTGGGCTAGTTGACTTTTATAGTTCCTTTTAGTGTAACTGAAATTTTACTCTTTTTTTAAAGGGTATGATTTACTAATACATCTGTTATATTACAATGATCAACAGAATTTTAAGGGTCTAATTGGTTTAATGGTAAAAATACCAAATGTTTGGAAATTATAATAGCACAAATAAATTTCATGATAACAAATCAATTAAATATATGTGTAATTATGGTTAATTCTTCATAAAATGGTATCTGATAATATGAAGGTTATACATTACACATTCTTTCATCTTTAGTGATAAGGCTACAAAAATTGGTGCTAGGTTTATATGCATTACAGTCTGAGGCTGGTAATAGATTTTAGATGCTGAATCTTTCTTATTATTCCTCCAAGATTTAGCATGCATTTATGTTCAATATAGAGACAAATATCTGAGTATATTATATGCATGTTTATATATACTGATCATATCATTCAAATATTTTCCTTGACACCATTTTTCCATTTTCTAATGATGGTTTAGGGTATTTTATCTGTAATTTTTATCTTTAAAAAAGTTTAAAGGATATGATTTCTAGAAATTTCTAATTTGGAGTTAACAAGGGCACGTGATTTTAGCAACCTCTCTTTTCTCCCACTAAGTGTCACATACTCTTCAACAAAGAAAGAACTAAGTCTTAAACTACTGGTTAAAATAGTTGAAGCTACTATTCATCAAAATCCTAGATTGACTGAAAAAATGACATTAAAATTTTTTACCCAACAACCCATTTCAGGTAATAGATATGATTCTTTATTGATGGTTATATTTCTAAATGTAAGGGTGTGGTTTATTTAAAGTTCTTCTACATTGGACCATACCTTTCAAATAATTTCTCTTCGAATATTTCAGGGATTTATATATAAGAAAAATGCTACACAGTGAATAGCATAAAAATTTTAAGCTAAAAAATCAGAATGCCTGGTAGGATGTCATAAAAATCCAGAGACTGAAATTGGTTAGGTAACATCAACAAGAAAAGAAGCTGACTGCAAATGCCTATACTGTGTGGGAATGTAGGTGACAGGTACACATAGAAAACTGAGTGTCTCCCCCTGAGAGTGGCTCCTGTGCCTCTCTCCTGACTCTCAGTTTTCAGGTGGGATTGCTAAATTGAGGGGGCCAAATCATCCAATTATGAGGGAAAACCCAAAATCTGTTTTGTTATGAGAAATTTCCAGATTTTTCATGATAGAATAATCAAAATAAAAACAACAAATACCCACAGCTAAACTATCAAGAATAGAGCATTTGATGTGAGGGCTAACCCAGAATATCTCAGTATTGTGATCGTATTAGACATAGTTCTCTCACTTGAATGTGGTGATCAGATGTAGCTAATGCTAACATAGCAACTAAAATAATGCACCCAGGGAAATATATTTCCTTATTCATCTATCTCATCCCTTACCTGCCTATCTAATATTTACAATCCTGCAAAACAGGTGCTATATCCACCTCTATCTATGGCTAGGGAAACCAAGGGATGGGGTGAGCAAGGATGTCTCAGATGGAGGTAAAATGACTTTCCTCAACTTCCACAACCAGTCAGTAATAGGAAAATCCTGAGCCTTTGGCAA
The DNA here is from genome assembly GCF_052094955.1 of Ictidomys tridecemlineatus. NCBI lineage: Eukaryota > Metazoa > Chordata > Mammalia > Rodentia > Sciuridae > Ictidomys > Ictidomys tridecemlineatus. The sequence goes on along the minus strand of NC_135482.1, from coordinate 85,002,725 downwards.
GAGCACATGCTCTTAACCACTACCCTGCATCTGTTATAGATTGTCTATGCTATGCCTTAAATATATCTTTTACCAGAATGAAACAAAACCAACACAAACTTAGCTGAAAAATGGCATATCTTCCGGCAAATATATTTGTACCACTTATAAATGAGTAAGAGAGTCTGGAAAATAGCTTAGACTCCAAATTGGTAAGAATTTTGGATAATTTGGATGGCTTAGTTTAACATTTGACACTAAAACTGTCTCAGAAAATCCTGTAAGCAATGTTATATATGTAATATACCTTCGATAGCCCCATAGCCAAACATTGGCCTTAATTTATTTCATACTTTTGTTTAAAATCTACTAATTTATGGCATGTTTGGTCCTCCAAAATATATATGCATATATTTTCATCTTTGATGAACAACTACAAAAGAAGTGTATAGTTACTGGCAGGGGCTAGAAATGTAGCTCAGTGTAGAAAGAGCACTTGCTTAGCATGTGCAAGGTCCTGGGTCCAACCCCTATCATGGCAGGTGGGGAGAGAAGTGTGTGTGTGTATGTGTGTGTGTGTGTGTGTGTGTGTGTGTGTATATATATATATATATATATATATATATATATATATATATATATATATATATATATAAAAGCTTCTTGATATTATTCCCATGAGTCTTTTCATTAAGAGCAAAATGAAAACAACAGTTTACCCACAAAACTTTCTCTTATGAGATACGCCTGTCCCAAACTAAGTTTGGGGAAAAGAAATATGTTGGGTTAAAAAATCTGAAAAATCTTACCTACTCCCAAAGTTTTCACAATAAATTGTTTAAGGGACTCAAAATAAGAAGCTTATACAATCCAAAAATTCATAGTAGTATGTTTCAAAACATGACTGTCCCAGTCATTAAGAAAAGTTCTATAAACAATGCTAATATGGCTAATAACAAGTACTCTGAAAAGGGTATATAAAATTATGTAATGGATAACTAGTTAGAGCTATTATTTAGACTGGCAACTTCCTGAGGTCAGAGGCCATGTGTGTTTTCTTCATCTCTATGTACCTTGGACTGACACAGTGTCTGATACATAAAATACTTGTTCAGTTACTCTCCAAATATCTAAAATGGTTATTTCATTTATATAGTTGGAAATTCACGGGTACACAGTCCACCTACCTACATTCTTTCAAAGGGAACCTAAGTTAAAATAGGATCTGTGCTGCCAAAGAAGCCTAATAAAAAGTACAAAATAATCAACAGGAGCAGCGCATCAATCAGAAGAGGTCTGATCATGATTAAATAAGAGCATTTTAAAAACCTCAAATTTCCGTTCATAAGTAGAATTCAAAGCAGCTGTTCAGTACTAGCACAATTTCTGCCCTAAGAATTAAAAAAAAAAAAAAAGGCAAATTAGGGCAGCAGAGAAATTATTGCTCTAAGACCTCCAAGTTGATATGACCTTTAAAGAAAAAAAGAAAAGAAAAGAAAAAGAAAAATCCAAACAAGGCAATTTTACATTTTCATATTGCACTGGAGACAAAAAAAAAAAAAGAAAGAAAAAAAAATTTGGTATTCCAATATTGGGGCCTTTGTTTTTAAACAAGACGCCGAGGTGTTTCCCTTAGAAGCAAAGGTCTTAGGGGACATGTCTGTCACAGCAGTTATTTTCTGTTTCACTTGTTGGCAAACTAACATTTCAAAACAACAACAAAAATGAGCCTCCCCAGCTCCCTGTAAACCAAGGAGGTAGAAAGAAAAAATATTTCAAAGCAAGAAAGCAAACAGACTGTGAGGACTGAAACTCAGACCAAAGGCATCTGCTCTCCAACTCACACTCCCCACAACCACCCAGCCTTCTCACAATCTTACAGATTTTCCTAAGAGATGTTGCCATTTTAGCTTTGTTTTTCCCTAAGTTCTGGCAATACCCATCACTGCAGGCAAGGCAGCAAAGCCACTAGCAGAATCCAAACCGGAAAACAGAAAAGCTGTTCTGTCTTTTCTTCCCCGCCACTCCATTACTAATTTATTTTTTCCAAAGTAAAACTCCCTCATTCTATCCAAAACGGCAATCACTAACTTCCAGTATATAACAATTACTTCAAAGAATACAGAAATGATGGTAGTCTGCAGGGCTAAAATATGGGCTTGAAACACTGGACAATTTCCCTCTGGGTTCTCACATTTTTCAGAGAGGAATAATACTATAAACCAGCTAGTGTATTCCTCCTTAAAAAAAATAAAAGGACCAAAGCAATCTTTGTTTTCACTCCTTCTAGAATATTGGATATCTTCTCCTGAATTCCACCCAACATAACGGTTGCCAATGCAGCTTCCAGTCCAGTCTTGATTAAAAAGGAAAAGAAAGAATAATAAGAACAATAGTTCTAATGGATGCTACCATTGATTTTTGATGTATCATTCAGAATACAAAAAAAAAAATTGCTAAGATTCTCCAAAGAATGCCAGTTTTGAAATTTACCCTACACACAGAGCTTATATTTTCCACTTTAAATTCAAAATTAACAGCCCAAAAAATAAACCCAGGGGTTTGTGTCAAGAAAAATATCACTATTTGTATGAATACAAAGGGAAGAACAGGAAATCCGCCTGCGTTCATGGGTCACTTGTGCCTTACAAATATTTCTCTCTATGATTTACTATATTTTGCCTCACATGCATAGTTGAAGTTGAAACCAGTCTTGAGATGATAATATTACAGAGAAAATTAGATCCAGAGATAAATGGCTTCTATAACATTCATATGTAACATTTGTCACATCTTATGTTGAAAGTAAGTTCAAGTGCCATTAAATTTATATTAGGTTTGAAAATTCGACTCAATACAATAAGTATTCCTGTTGTTTTGATGTTGTATTTGGCATGGAGAAATAAAGATTAATGAGTCTTTATTAAGGCACTCACAAATATAGTGACATCACAATCTAGTGAGAAGATAAAACTGTCACAGACCCTACTTAGAGCTAGAAAGAAGATCCGATGGAAGTCACAGAGGGAATACAGGTCTGTCCCTCAGTCTAAGGAGGCTTCTTAAAGAATAAAGTTAAATCAGGAATAAATAAAAAAAGTAAATAAGTACACAGTGTTAAAAAAAGAAAAAGAAATATAGAGTGAGAGTAACTACAGACTAGGGTGCAGATAGGAACTGGCCAACAAATAACCAGATAGGTAAAATAAATGCCAGAGGGTGAGGTTAAGGTCTATTTAATATACATCACTTCAACTCCAAGAATGTGCCTAGAGCTGGAGCTGAGGATGCTGCAAACAACTTAGAATTATCCAAGGTTATGAAATTAAGTAGCACCACACCAAAAGTTAAGTATTTACAAAGTTTACAATGTAATCCCTGTCCCAAGCTAAAAGAGAATTACTTTTCCAAAGCCTATTGAATAACAGCCAATCCTAGATTGTGGGGTCCTCCATAGTCTGACCCCAGCCCAGGTGTCCTACACCTCATAGTTGAGTCACAGGATTCTTACATATCAATACTGACGGTGAGTACATTGTATTACTGTGTTGGTGCTTAATCTGGAATATCCTTTCAAATGCTATCAGGTGCTCTAAAATCCTACTTAACCTGTAGGTTCCAGCCCCAAACTACCACCTTTATATTACTTTCAGTCTTCACAGCTTGGATTTATTTCTCCCATCTTTGGGCTCCTTAGGAATTTTATGGCTATTATATAGATGATATAATGTAGTCGTGTGGTATTTACATAAATATTTCAACCATTCAATGTAAGGATGTTGAAAGGAGATTTTGGTCATCCTTCTTTCCTAAAAGTTGATTAAAGTGGTTTTGCAAAAACATTCAACAAATATTTACTGAATCGTCCTAAGATAAAATATTGAATGTGTTTGCATTTTGTTAAAGCAATCTTAAAATGTAGGATTGTTACACAGTTTTAAAGATTGCATATGAATTTAACATCAGCTATTAAGGGAGATGAAGAGCATCATATCATCACTTCATTCTTATTTGACATACTTTAATGTAGTCACTACTTTGTTAATCTATACCTACCTACTGTTGTAGTAATTCTTCATGAAAGTTTTTAACAGTCCTAGTGCCAAAGTTTAACATCAAAATATTACATAACATGGCATAGCATAATAAAATATTTGATGTTACATTTACAAAAGGCCTTATGTAATTTAACAACTTAAGGTGAAACGTGAGTGAAAACAGCTAAAATGTCAAGGTGATGTTTTCTTTCTACCATTTGTTATAATCCTTAGAAGAAATGAATATTTGTAAAAATGTTGAATATAAAGGGAAGAATATTTGAAAATAAATAGGTTACATACATGTTATTGACTTCACAACATCAAATAATTGATACTTCAACAAGGTCAACATTTTCTACCTAAAAAACATATGGCTGAACTCATATGTTTAAATTCCTACAGTTTCAATTTTAAACTTTATTCTTTTCTCATAAGTTAATAAAAACCCCAAGCCATGATGTATTTTCTGTGTATCATGCCAATAAATTATCACAAATATTTTATCATGAACTTGTTTTTTTAATTATCAGAGCAATATATATTTTTTTCAAAATATAGCCAACAATCACAAATATGACCTCATATATAAACATAATACTTTGGCTATTATAGTTAGAAGACAATGGAATTTCTCTCAAACTCCTAAAAATGTAAATAATGCCTCAATATTGTGTGTTAAGTTTGAATTAACTTACCAAATAATTAATTTTAATGGAGAGTACATACTTCATCATTGTGATTTTTAACATCTCTCTAATATTCAATTTATGCTATGGTGGTTCATAGATGGTCCCTGACATTCGGTTCTACAATGCTTACAAATCTTTTTTTTTTTTTATTAGTTGTTCAAAACATTACAAAGCTCTTGACATGTCATATTTCATACATTAGATTCAAGTGGGTTATGAACTCCCATTTTTACCCCAAATACAGATTGCAGAATCACATCGGTTACACATCCACATTTTTACATAATGCCATAATAGTAACTGTTGTATTCTGCTACCTTTCCTATCCTCTACTATCCCCCTCCCCTCCCCTCCCACCTTCTCTCTCTACTCCATCTACTGTAATTCATTTCTCTCCTTGTTTATTTTCCCATTCCCCTCACAACCTCTTATATGTAATTTTGTATAACAATGAGGGTCTCCCTCCATTTCCATGTAATTTCCCTTTTCTCTCCCTTTCCCTCCCACCTCATGTCTCTGTTTAATGTTAATCTTTTCTTCCTGCTCTTCCTCCCTGCTCTGTTCTTAGTTGCTCTCATTATATCAAAGAAGACATTTGGTATTTGTTTTTTAGGGATTGGCTAGCTTCACTAAGCATAATCTGTTCTAGTGCCATCCATTTCCCTGAAAATTCCATGATTTTGTCATTTTTTAGTGCTGCGTAATACTACAAATCTTATATGCAACAATAAAAACTTCATATGTAGTGTTGAATATAACTGTTAATTTATTGATAGGTGCCAAGGAAAGTATTTTCTTTTGAAAATTCCAAGTCACACTAAATATGAAGATGAAGACTAAAGGAAATAGAGAGCAGTTATTCTGGAAGAAAAGTTTATACTACAGCATTTTTTTTACATTTTATTTGAGAGGTTAATAACCATGTTGTATTATTTCAAAATAAATATTCTATACCACAAATGATTTTTACAAAAGAAATCCACTTAAGATTCAATAACTTTTGGAGGGAAAGAATGTAAAACTCAATTGTTAATCTGAATTTTTCTATTACTAAGATGATCTTGGACACAAATTGATCTATGTTATATCTGAATACACTACTCTGACAATGTCACATGAATTATTTTATTTAATACTCACAACCTGGAGTGCAGTTAAAGACAATTCAAATAATTTGTAAACGCGTACGTAAATGCGTACGGCATGGCAATGATCAGAATGGATACTGTCAATAACCAATAGCCATCCTGTTCAGCAGCTAAGTATCAACCCCACTGGCTGCTGTGGAGACAGGCTCTGTAAAGAAAATGATATGCTGGAGTTTCCTATATAAATCATTAGTTTCCATGACCCAGGATGACTTTATATTACAATTAATAATCAACTCCCATTTATTACCTGTGATATTTTCCATTGAATTTGGTTAAATTTGTAGAGGCAAGCCTTAAACTCACATTTATAGAATCTCTTCACACAAGCAATTCAGTTTTGTATTTAGTGGTACATCTTCCAAAAAGTGAATGTGTATAGTAAGAACAAAGTTTCACTCATCAAATATGTTAAGGGAAGCCACATTAAACAGAGTTTCTTTTTCTTTACTTATAGAACTTGGAATACATGCATTGGAGGGAGAGACACAAGGTCATCCACACAAGAATAATAAAAATTCAAAAGAAATAACACCTTACCAATTAATAAGTTTGTTAAATTTCAATCAATGTTCTAGTGAAGACGACTGAACATACAGATTATGTATATCAAAGATATTTAAAATCCTATACTTTGCATCCCTACATCTTTTCTTAAAGCATGGCAATATACATTTCTGTTCTACAAAAAAAGCATCATTTTGATAATAGAGTTAATTAATGTTTTTTAAATTCATAAGTCAAATAACGTATGGGTAAAATGGCTGATGCATTCTGTTTGTCAGGTGATAACAATCAAGGTAGTAAAAACCCTTGAGAAGCACAAATCTCAAAAGAATTGGATGAGAAGGTACAACAGCTTCAGGAGATAGGGAAATACCAAAAAACCTGTTCCCAAGAGGACTTGAAATCAAGATGCATTAGCTAACAGATAAAGAACACTGTGCTGCATGCAGAAAGGACCTTGCAATTCTTACCTATCATCTTTTGTATAAATAAATAAATATATAAATAAGAAACAAAGGATCTAGCTAATACAAACAAAAAACATAGAACAATTAATTTGAGAACCTTATTTTTTTAAAGTGAATGATCCTTGCTCTATACTTCTAGAAGGATTGTAGTCTATATTATATGTATCAACTCTGTCAAAAATTCTTATAAATTAGCCAACTCCCTTTTCACTGCCTCTAAGAAGTATAGTAACTACTCAAATAAACTGCATAACCCTTTAGGGGGAGGCTTTTGGTTTTGTGGTAACTTACACTTTGGAGAGAAAGAAGCATTATTTCTTCCACTCAAAGTATATCATGTCTGAGAAGAATTCATAGTATTTTACAAAAGCCACTCCTTCTCTTTTTTTTTCACTTTCTCTATTTGTATCCAAATTGACATTCTCATTCTTTCTCTCTCTCTCCCTTCCTCTTTTTTCTGTCTCCCCTCCTTTTCTCTTCTCTTCCCTCCTTTTTGTACTCTGTCCCCACTGCTGTGAATTAAACCTTAGAACCATTGTCATCTGCATGCTAGAAATGAACTCTACCAGGAACCACATCCCAGCCGCTCCCTTTTGGATTCTGATTTGTCTTTGATTGTTTTCTTTCTTTCTTTCTTTTTTTTTTTTTTTTTTTGAACCCAGAATTGAACACAGAGTTGTTTAACTACTGAGCCACATACCGAATGCTTTTTAATTCTTTTTTTTAACTTTGAGATAGGATCTATTTAAGTTGCTGAGGCTGGCTTTGAACTTGCAATCCTCCTGCCTTAGATTCCTGAGCCACTGGGATTACTGGTGTGTGCCATGGATCCCAGATGGATTCTAATTTTATATGCATACATATATACTTGTATTTTTATATATGATAAGGCTACAAATACTTTACTATAAAGATGATCATGGCAAATACTTACTTTAATTACCCTGTTTAACTCACAGGCATACCCAGAAATCACTCTCCATCATAATTTAAGGATAAGTAAAAACTTCTATGTTTTGTTATAAGGGGGGAAGAAATCTCTAATATTAAAGTTTATCTTTATAGAATGTGAAGAACAGAAGTTCTGTTGGATTTCACTTTGTCTCTAAGAACCATTGATGGTCTGCTCAGAGTTATGTTTTAAAAGTCACGAGTCATTCTAGACTCTGTTTATACCCTTTGGTGTATTGATATCAGGTGTTTCACAAAATGTACATATCTCTCCTAAATTCATAAAGAAGCACATTTGAATTTCATTTGTGTGGGAAGGGGTGTTACATTTTCCAGAACCCTCCAACTTAGGTGTCTGTTGGAGCCACCAGAGAGGATGGTGTCAGGGTATGGAATCTTCAGGGTGTTCCCCAATGAAAATCCATTGAAGATGGACACTGGGTTGTAGAAACAGGGTAACAAAACCTGACAGTAAGCAGCAGATCAGTCCAGAGAAAACAAGAACAGCTAAGATGTCCAAGAAGTACCAGGGACTGGGAACAGTATAATAGGACCTTCCGTGAAACCAACAAACCAAGAAAACCAAGATCTCAGAGACTGAATATCTATTAGCAGAGGACCCTTTAGACACAGAATTGTGGATTTTCTTGATCTTAATGGAGTTCAGCACTAGTGTGGGAATTTTATGGAACTCTACAACTCTTTAACTAAAATAGACTTCTATGAAAGCCTAGCAAACCGACACTGGGAAAAAGATATCTAATTTTTTTTTGTCTTAAATATGTTTTTTATATATCTGAAGTAATTGTATGCATTTTTGTCTCTAAACTGAAATAGGCATAGAAATGTATATATTTATTATAAAATGATAAAAAAACCTTTTCCTTAATTTTCATTATTCATAAAAATGGTAATTAAGAAATAAGTAAATTAATTGATTACTCTTGAGTAGAGTAAGATAGTTATCATTTTTATCCTCCTGGGTTTTTTTTTTTTTTTTAAGAGAGAGTGAGAGAGAGAGAGATAGAGAGAAAGAATTTTTTTTTTAATATTTATTTTTTTTTAGTTCTCGGCGGACACAACATCTTTGTTGGTATGTGGTGCTGAGGATCGAACCCGGGCCGCACGCATGCCAGGCGAGCGCGCTACCGCTTGAGCCACATCCCCAGCCCTCCTGGGTTTTAATTAAAAGAAAAAAACTATAATTATAATTCTGATAATGATAGTTACTTGTCATATATGACTCTTACAGGGATCTGTCAAAGTAGCAAGCAATACCTAATAAATAAAAATATGGACCTTTAAAAATCATGAACTAATCTTTTAGATATCTCAATTTCTATTACCCACTACTGTCTTTAAACTGTCAATCCATTATCAATTGACTGTTACTTAGTTATAGCAAATAAATCATCATTAAAATATCATGAATATAAATTATAAGAAATGAGCATTTCTGGTTATTTTAATATATGCTTTTGAAAAAACAAAATAGAAACAAGAAAAATTCAACATTAAAAATAAACTTCAAATGTATGTAGACATTCAAAGTGGAATAACTGGAAGAAAATTTGAATTATTTTGCATAGAGCAACTCTTTAAATAACACTGGCCCATTGCCCTCTCTAATATGTATTATTCCAACATTAAAATTTGTAAAACCAAAAGGCTATTATAAAATTTTAATTCATGTAATATTGTGCAATAGAGTTACATATTAGACATGATACATATGAAAAGAGTAATGTTGTGTCCTTTATCCCCTATGCCTATTTTTTTGATTAATAAAAAATTCTGTACTAATATTAGAGAGCCAATTTAATTCAGGGATCTTTAAAGCATAAGTCAAAGTTCACACTTCCTGGGGCTGGCCTTTATCTGCATGTTTGTCAATAAGTATCTATCACAGAAAAGAAAATGAACATTTTACCTATCAAAATTATTTAAACCCACTCTGAAAGGAAAAAGAAAACTTTTCTAAAAAAACCACCACAAAATCCAAATGGTGATAAGTAAGGTCACATGGGAGAATATAATTAAAGAGCAAACATCAGGATGAGTAGAAACTATACTTACAAAATAATTCTTCGTATTTATGAACATACATATTTTCACCTGAGGATATCTAATATGTTTGAAAACAATCTTAGAACTACTATTTCTGAGCCCTAACATAACATGACAGCTTGTATTGAACCAACAAAAATGTTATATTTAGTAATTTTTCAGTAAAAAAAAATTGAAGTTTATTATACTCCATCAATGAACAGGATCATAAAGACTTAACAGTTTACTCAAATGAAATCATTCTTCAGCATTCCTATTTAATCAAAGGGGATAATCAATAGCAACAGACCGTTCAAAACCAAAGCTTCCCTACAATTTCTCCTCTCATCCTCATTCTGACCACACAACGACTCTTTTCAATTCAAACCATGCATTCTGGAGCTCCTTTCTCACCCCTCACAAACCTTAGTGGAATGAAGGGCATTAAAAGTAAGTAAACAACCAATAAATGTAACCACGTTACTAAGTCATGTGGGAGGAGGGCAACATGCAGTGAAAATGGATAAGTTGTTCACACTGGTAAAGCAGACTTTGTTCCATAAACTTTCCAAGAACATTGGTAAAATGCTTCATTTTTAATTCATTCAAACACAGTTTAAAATTTACCCAAATGTAGCAATTTGGTTAGGTTATTTTTTGCTCTCACAAAATGCCATTTTTATTAACACATGAAGGAAAAATATAAATATGCTCAGCTTGATATCCTTATTTTTGAAGATCACACTCATGTGAAACTACAAAAGAAAGCTCTGTAGCTTCCCATTTATAAGGGAAGGAAGATGAAAGCTGAAGAAAATCTGCAGCACAGGATCCTAGCACAGTCACATGTGAGAAATAAATTAAGGAGTTTTAGTTCCTCCAGTGTGATTAAGATATTACTAGGACTTAATACAAGTTGAATCCTCTGAAAAACATAGTCAGTATCAATACCAGGTACTTAAAATGTCAAAAGAACAGCTCTGAGTTGTCAGGGATCAACTCCTGATCTACAAAACCATCCTCTGAAATAGGTGTTATTGCCAGCATACCATGAAGGAGTAAACTGAGGTAGGCACAGATCCTAAACCATGTACTTGAGGGAGCCCATTCTGCGTATCATGGATTCAGGCTTCTGAATTAGACCATCTTACACTACAGCATTTGCTTCTGATCCATTGAACAGCCCATGTATGAAAATTTCAACCAATCTCTTCAATTTCTACCCTTTCTTCAAAAATGTCTCTGACATAGACACCAGGATTGGTATCTTTCTGCTTACTTCCTATTTGCAGCATTTGCCCAATGCAATGGCTTATTTAATATCTGTCTCCCCTATCAGACTGTAAGCTTGGTGAGGACAAATCCCATTCATGTTTTGCTCACTTTTAAGTCTCCAGCAGCTAGCAGTCTGGTATATACAGAGCATGCAAAAAAAAAAAAAAAACATTTTATGAAGGAATACATAAATATTTCACCATGCCTTTGGAACCTCTTCTGAATTCCAAGTGGCATTCAGGAATCCCCATTAGTTACTGCAAATATTGACAATTCATCACCAATAATAACAGCTAATATTTAATATTTATTCAGTGCTTACTATACACTTGGGTCCAATTTTAAGCACTTTACATACATTCAATTCTTGATTAGTCATAAAATCATTTTATGTAAAAGGAAAATGGAATGCAGAAAGGTTAAGAAAGCAGCCCAGTATCACACAGCTGGTGAAATATATAGCCAGGATCTAAAACAGGCATCTGACTCCAGAACCTGTGCTGTATTACCTCTACAGAGACACGATATTCAAAATAATAAGTTCTCTCGTTTATTTGAGAAGCATGGTTAAAAAAAGTAGTCGGAATAGAGAACTGGACATCTTGGTAACAAAACCTCTCTAATCCACAGATCCTGACCTATACTTTAAAGTGGAAGAGAGAAAAGAGAGAATAGCTTGTACTTGCTCCTAAATATTTTTTTCAAAATTTAGGAAGTATTTCAGAAATTTAAACAAGAACATTTCTGATTTTCAGTAAGGGTGGTGAAAGAAGAAAGAGGAAAACAAGTGAATTTGTTTTGACTGATGTGGTTGATCTCTGGCATTTTTTTTTTTTATGAAAAGTGAGCACTGGAGTTGTTGTAAACATGAACTCTAACAAAATATACTTTACAGTGCCCTGCTATTACACAGACTTTGTATTCAATATTTTTTAGATTAATACCTCCTAGAAATCATTATTTATGGCATCTGTAGACTCTATGGATAAATTGTGATGGTTTCTTAGAGTAGAGGAGCCTTGTTTTCTTGATTATTATGAACTAGTACTAAATAGCTCTGTGCAAGACAAATTATCATAGCTCAGCCCAGCTTTCTGATTACAGATTAGCTCTCTCAAAAATCTAAGCCAAAAGAGACTCCATGAATCTGGTACATGAAAATCTGAAAGTGGTGGATACTTCTGACAGATCTAATTATAATTTTACATGATATAAGAAAGGAAATTATCCTGTACTTAAAAGTCTTGTATCTAACCTGAATCTAATCATAAGGATACAATAACACAAATCCTAAATGCAAAACAGAATATGAGACAAGTGATCAATGCCAATGTTAGAACAGAGCTGGCAGGGGACTACTGTCAATTTATGGAGACTTAGACAGATGTGACCACCAATGCAATACCTGAAGCTTGATCTAGTCCTTGACTTAAAAAGAAAACGATATATAAAAGATATTTCTGGGACAATTAGAAAATGTGATAGGCATGGCATGTCAAACACTATTATTGTATGAATATTCTCTTTCTTGGATGTGCCAATGTTATGATGGTTATACAGGAGATAGTCCTACGTTTCTTAGGGGACTAAGAAAGTCTTAGGGGTGTTATCCTGTAACTTGGAAGTAACTCAGAAAAAAAATAGAAAGCAAATGTTAGGAAAGTTAATAGTAAAATGGGTATGTTCACTGTACTACTTTTTGAACTTTTCTGTATTTCTGGAGTGTTTCAAATTTTAAAAAAGGAGGTAGAATAGTAATGAACAGTTCTATGTTTGAATATGTTGTGACTTTTTTTAGTTGACCAAGATATTTTTGTTTATAGCAAAGTGAACGAAAAAATATTCTGGGCCGATGAATTAGATTTCTCATCATGATCTGTAAGTGCCTAACTGTCATAACTAACAGTTCTAAAATAATTATGCCAAAATCAAAACCATTAGTTTAGAAGATACTCTTTGCAAATGGAAAACAGTAACATTTTTAAGATGACATTCTCATAGCAATAAATTGTACAATGTATTTCTTACTCATTCTTTCCTGCATTAATCCCCCACTGCCCCACTCCTGTAATTGGTTTTGATATGTAATTGGTCCTGTCTGACAAACTAGCCACATAGTCAGTGTTCACCAAATATTTTTAAATGAATAACTCAAGGGGGGATGATTCTGTGAGTACATTACTCTAAATGTAGGTGTGCAACTAAATCATATGAAGCATATACAATTACCTTATCTGCTATTTTAATTCATTCAGTGAATCTTGGATGACTTGTAAAGGTAAGTCAACATGGAGGGCCCCGTATGGCAAAGTATTGCTCAAAATCTGCAGAAACAACACTTACTTATCAGAAGGGACAGTGACTAGTAGAAAGTCTTAACATTGCTTCATGTGAAGATAACTGCTGCTACACTGTACCACAGAAATCTAGGGTCCACTGGGATGCTCTTTAGAGTCTTTGCTCTATGCACTCCTAAATCTGGAGTCCATTTAAGGACAGAGGTGGGAGGGCCCTGAAATCTAGGCAAGAATACAACTCAGTCAAGAACTGATTGTTCCTCATCTCTTAGCAACAGCCTGGATGCAACAACTGTTATTTAAAGGAGATAGTTTAAGGGACTTGTTAGCCTTTTCTTAGATCTCTGCCTGTATCCTTTCACCAAGAAATCTACATACCTGGCAAACATTAGTTTAGCTACTTATAGAAATGCCTTCTTCTACTAAGTTAGTTATCACTCAGTATTCTTTCTCTTATTTGGTCTCCACTAAAAATGGCAATGTGAAGAATGCCTCTGAATCTTCTGGAATATTTCTATTAAATACAAATAAAGGAGTCATAAAATAAATTATTTCTCAAATGTGAGATCCTTCTCCAAATTGTGATTCCTGATAAAATCATGAGCTTTTCCTTAGAAAATAATAACCATAAACTGCATTATAACCCAAAATTCTTCTTAGCCAATGTTTTAGCTTTAGGAATAATTCTTTTTATATTATACATAGCTAGATAGATATGTAGAGATCATTTATATTTCATATATTTTTCATATATAGTCATATATATATATAAATAATATGTATGTGATCCATGAATATATTATTTATGTATACATATACTATGTACATATATGTACATATACTATACAAATATGAGCTGTATGATATACATAATACATACACTGTATGTATATAAGTATACACATTATATATTTATAAAATCTGTATATATAGTTTATAATATATTACATAGGCCTAATTTACATGTAATATAAATAAATGGTTATATGGCATGAATATTTTATCTTGAAGACTTTTTAAGGAAGCAGTTATAGTTCTAATAAGTACTGTACAAATAGACAGCTTCAGTAAAATGTACTGAGTACTTCATATTTATATATAAATATGCAGCCAATTATTACCTGCCATCATACGTAGAATATACTTGTAACTCTAAACTCTTAAAAGCCATTAAAAAAATAATAATGTACATTTTCTGAACATACTAAGTTATATATGATTTCTTGTTTAGAAATTAAAATGACCTAAAATTGGGATTATTATAATCCCAACTTCACAAAGAAATTAAGGCATGGAGAGTTTATGTAACCTGCAAAGGTCATATAAGTGATAAGTAGCACACAGTCAAAGAATTTGAAATATTCTACATACAAACTCCATCTATTATATCAAAGTTAGATGGCCTCTCCTTAATAAGGTATCAAAAAATCAACGTAAGCACCAGAAACCTGAGACATATCTACCTTTGAAACAAAGATCAGGATGTAAACTAGAGAACCACAAAAATCAAGATGTAAACCTGATAACCTCAAGTTTACACTAATGTATATAACTCTATAGTAAAACTAAAAAATTCGGTGACCTAAAATCACAAATTTATCTTCAAATGTTGTCTTATTCCCAGGAATCTGTAGTTATACCACTAACCACATTATTATGATGATACCTGAGTGAAAATTACCATATCTCTCCTGCTACCTGGTAAAAATCAATATATCATGGCTGCATATTACAGCAAAGGATTAAAATCATACTAATTATACCATTATTTACCAATTTGTCACCAAATTTTCTAATTCATATCACTATACAAGATGTAAAAACTAATGTACTTAATAATGACTATATTATAAAAAGATTTTGTCCCTACTAAGGTAGCAAAAACTACTCAGATCATCTTCTGAGCAAATGGAGTAAAGGTATTTCAGTAGATGTGTCATTGTAAAGTACCTGAGAGACAGATGAGGAGAAATTTACATAGTTATACTTCCCCCACAAGGAGTTCCAAGAGTGATATGCATTTAAAGTCAGCATCTCTCAAAAACGGTTCTAGGTAGCTGTTACCAAGAAACCCTTTCCATAAGTACCCACATATCTGGGTATCCACCAAAGAGCACATCATCTTGTGCCACATACGAACTGATTCGGAAAAGAGAAATTAGAAATTTATATTACAATCTTGCATGTCATTTATAATGTCTGCATTTCAAATATTTATTCAGCCTTTAAAATAATGCCTGGCATAGTAGCCATTTCAAAGATATCTGTTGAAAGAATAAAGAAATTCCTGCCATTAAAATAAATAATAAGTTAGGGAAGCACTTTATTATCTAGATCAATACTATATGGTGATAGTTGAGAGCAAGGGCTTTGGGGTTGGTGTTGGAGGCCAGTGGTAGAGTGTGTGACCAGCATATAGGAGACTCAGGGTTGTATCCCTAGCACTACAAGAAATAAATAAAAATAAAAGGAATGAGGATTTTAGAGGTAGACTGTCTGGGTTTGCAATTCCCATCCTTTCACTTATTACATGTGAGAAATTAGACAACTCCCTCTGTTTCATTTTCTTAGATGTGAAATGGGGATAAAGAGAAGACTGTTGTGAAGCTACAGGGAAATAATGCATGTAAAGGAACTTACAACAGAGTCTGGCACATAATAAGTTAAGTACATGCTGAATGTTAGCTCTATCTTTACATCTATATTTATAAGTGTATCTCCATATGCATAGAGAAAGAGCTTGGATCACAGCTTCTGGGTCAATTTAAGAAATTGTGTGTAGCATCAGCTGGGGTACAAAAGCTGAAGGTATTTCTATCCAGCCACAAACTTCTTTAAACCACAATGGAGAAAGCAAAGATAGTCATGGTAGCAATTCAAAAAATAAATATAATTCCTCCTTTCAAACATATCAAGTCTAAAATAATCAATACAATCCTTTAGTGAACATCTTCCTTTTATATTGTAACTGCCTGAAAATTCTGGAGAAACCGACAATATTTGCTGGATAAATGACAAATAGGACAGTGCAAGTCAGTGTTACTATCGGGGCTTTTTAAAAAGTGATAAAATTTCACTTCTTGCAGAAGAAAGCTCAGAAGGAAGACAGTTAATAGAAACCCAAGTCTTTCTGACTCATTGCTACCCTACTGAGCTGTGAACTACTAGAATCCAGATACAGACAGAGATTTTCATCTTCCTCCTCCATCCACAGAAAGGTCTACAGCCGTACTGTACAACAGAAATATAATGTGATCCACAAATGAGAGCCACACATGGATTTTAAATTTTCTAGTAGCTATACTAAAAGAAGGTAAAAAGTAAAAAAAAAAGACATGAAATAATTTTAATATATTTTAAGACAATGTATCCAAATACCATTACAACATATAATCAATATTTTTTTAAATAGAATATTTTAATTTTTTTTCAACCCAAGAATATGGAATCCAATGCATATTTTATACCTGCAGCTCATCTCAGTTCAGACTAGCCACATTTCAGTGCTCAATAGTAACAAGAGGGTGGCAGTTCCCATATTGGAAAGGACAGACATAGAGGGACTTGGAGAGCATTTCTTTATACTTTTCTAAATCACTTACTTCTTCTTCAATAGCCAAGAAGATAAAAAAGGTTTTTGGTTTGTTGGGATTTTTTTCAATTTATATAACCTAAACAAATCAATAAACTAGCACATTCAAATAATGAAATTTTCCTAATAGTTAAAAAATTTAAAAATACATTTCTATAAAATAGGTCAAATAATTACTTAAATTTTAAAAATTTTTGTCTATGATATGCTAAGGAAAAGTCTATAATGACTCTTAAACACTAGCCTATAAATTTAAAAGCTTCTCTTATACAATATTTGCTGATATTCTACTAAGCATTTGGGGGATTTCTTCCTCACCTTTAGGTAAAGCAAACGGGTTGCATAATTAGATTCTATCTATAATTTACTATCTATAGTATGATTTTCCTTTACTGTGATAAAACAGTACTGTTCTGATTTAATACTATAAATTCAGAACAAATGGGAAAACATTAAATTCAGAAATGCTTCTGGGCCATTAACCTCCATGCTGATTTGACATGCAACGTAGTATTCGGGGAACAGACTCAGGACTATACCCTGTTCCTAAAGCAAACAGAATTTTATCTCATCACCATCTGGGCTCTCATCCTAAGGGCCACTTGCTTAGTGTTGCTGATATCTCTGAATATCTTGAGTTATAGCACGGAGATCTGCTTTATTAGTGAAAGACCCATTTTGCTAGGATAAGAAGACTGACATAGGAGAGATTATGGAGGGAACAAAATTTTGGCTGAGGTCCTTGTTTTCATTATTTAGCTGAAGAAAATCATTGGTTATACACGCTTTCAAAAAGCCTATGGTTTTTCTAAGGTACCAATAAAAGTGATACCATTCATAACGTGGACAGTGGTCTCTTTCATATATTGCCTATAGTCGCAAACTTAAGTGCCAAGCAGATGGTTGAAATCTGTTTTGTATAAAATGTGGGCTTTTTTTTCCAACTGTGTTCTTTGTATTCATATTCAGCCTAGGTTTTAGCCATCAAAACACTGGCACTATGTCGATCATTAGCAGCATTTTAGACAACTGGCAACTAAGGTATTCACTGTTCTCCACAAAATGTTCAGCTAATATTTCCCAGATGTATAATTAAGGCAAAAGATCATCTTCTTAAATTGGTATCAGCACTTTGGATGGCTTCTGGCTTTCAACAGATTATATCAGTGGAAAACAATTTTATATCAAAAATAAGGGTTCTATTTCTTGGGTGATTTTCTTGGTTGCTATAATGCTCCTCATAAAAAGAAATCTATATATTTCCCCCAACCATCACCTACAGTCCAAAGAATATATAGCTAATGCAAAGTCTCTCATGTTACTTTTAGTATGAAAATCTATTTTGTACTGTATTTACATAGAAAATAGTGTAAGTGATAAAATGCTTTCTAATTTTCAAACTATTTGTATAAATACTAGTTTAAAAAAAAACATGTGTATGTGTGAATTCTTTACATTAACAGAAAATTACTGTTCTTTGTTGTTCACTAATCTCTTTTCTAAAACGTTTCATTCTCATGATTATGCACAAATAAATGAAATTTAATTTGAGCTGCTTAAGGAACAAGAATATGCCAAATCAGCAACTATACCTGATATACTAGTATCTATAAAAACAACTGTTAGTGTATCATATTTCCCACATACGAAATGACTGAAGACATGGTTTTAGGATGTATAATTATTAGTGGCCAGCAGTCAGAGGAAACTATAGCTATATTACTGCTGTTTAAGTACACGTTACCTGAAGCCAATAATATAAATGCATTTAAAAGTTATATTAATTATAAATATAATTCAACCAATTTCTTATAGGTATTATTTTCTATTCTAAAATAATTTTCAGATATCTGACTAGTATGTTATCAAACAAAAATAACTTTTTAAAAATAGTGCTGGATTCAGTGGCTTGCATTCAGAGATACCAAATACTTTATAAATTTTCATAATTTTAAACTGGATTAATTAACATTGGGGGGGTTAAACAATCTTTTACTTATTTTAAGCCCATTTCATAGATGCATGGCTGAAACCCAAAGAATTTAAGTGACTTATGCATCACAAAGTTTTAATTCTTGTTTTAGAAACTGCAGTAACATATGCCAACCTTGTATATAACTAAATGCTAGACTATAAAATATATTAGCAGTAAGTTGCCCAACTGGATGATTTCCAGATTTTCTTTCTGGTTTAACAGTAGGATATTTGCACATTTTTCTTTGGTCCTAAATGCAGTTCTAAATGTAGTTCTGGTTAAATAAGGTTCTTTTTCTTTTTCTTTTCTGTTTTATAACCTTTATATCTATCCAAGGAGAATAAGAGAACACACCCATTTTTTTATTCTCAAATTAAAAGTGGCAAGCGCTGTATAAAATTTCTATATAACTATTAAGCAAAGAATTTTAACATAGCTAATTCCTATGTAATCCCAAATACATTAATCTGTTTTTAAAACCTGAACTAATTTGCTCAAAGATTATATATTTTTAAAGTCAAGATATACAGAAAGTCCTTAGTATCTATTAAAGATTATGTTGCTGATAGTATAACTACAGTTTTTTCCCCTGAATAGTGTTTAAGCATAAAAAAGCATGCAATCTTCCAAACATAAGATATTAACAATATGTGAAGTCTGTCCCCTAACATAAAACACTTTTTTTTCAATCATTCTTTTGTTGGTTGCTGTTCCACTTCTTTGCTTTATAAAGGTTTAACTTTTTTTTTTCCTTAAAATTGCTAACCAGTAACTAATGCATGTCAAGTTAGCTAGTCTGGTGCTAATGCTAATAATTATTTAATTAATTTGGGAAAGCACTTAAAAATCTATCTTTGTACTACTTATTTGTAATCTTAGATAAGCTTGCTACTTTCCAGTACACTTTTATTAATTCATATAAGAATATGAACTGTCCATAGCCCAGTGTTTTCCTAATGCTCTGCTGTCCAATCTTTCTTCCTTTTTCATTTCTTATAGACTTTCAATCTCTGACCTAACATGCCACTCTCATGCTTTTTCTTATCTATCTCCCTACAGTGCCTTGTTCAGCCACCCATATATAATTTATCTTTACAATATAAGTAATGTTGAGGATGAGCAATCTGATGCACCTGAGAGATTCAGACACATACACTGTGAATCTTATCTTTTGAAACACCTTAAATAGTTAATAGCCAAACTTGTTCACTTAACTCCTAAATAAAAATTATACAGAGTACTTAGATTGAAAACTCCTAAACTACATTATAGTTTTTGTTCTTGCACAATGATACCTAATTAACAGGTAAGCTGAATTGATTCTACATTTTGTGAAACCTGGTTATATGGGGTAACCTGTCTCCAAATCGCTGCATAAAATGCAAGAATTCTGACCACTTGAGTTAGGAGTTGGGGACCCTTCAAATGTAGTTCAAAGTGATGAAATTTTATACTTGAGAGATTTTAGGAATCACAGTCTATTTCTCATTTTACATTTAAGATTCAATGAGGTCTCAGTTTGTAAAGAACCAGAATTTGAGATCTCATGTCCAGTTAACAATGCTTTCTATTATGTTACCCTTCCAAAAAAAAAAAAAGTGAAGATATTGCTAAATGTAAACCTTAAACTAAATAGAGGAGAGTATTTTATTCTTTAGGAGAAATACTCAAAATCTACCAAAAACAAACAAACAACAACAACAAAAAGAACAAACAAACAAAACTGTTCCACACTAGGCCTCTAATATTATCTCAATTGAAATCTCAAACATCCCCAATTGTTATGCAAGCACACTTTGATTTACTCAACTTTTTCAATACAATTTTCCATTATATATACATCACAATATCAACAGAGTATGACTCTGTTGTACATGCCATATTACGTAAAAAATTTATGTTGTAAAAAAAAATAGAAATGAGCCATGTTTATATTTCTATGAAATATTTCATTCTCTCAAGTCACTCTCCCTCAAACTGCAGCTTCATCAGGATTTGGTAGGATTTATTCAAGGGATCAATTGCCTATAAATAAAAAAAGTTTCTCCTGAATTCCAACTTTTAAAAGTGTATATGTGCACAGTTTTTACATCTCCCCAAATATACCCTTCATATGACTGTTAGTGGCTCCCAATTACCTTTTAATTTACTTGTAAAATTCTCTCTCTATATTGCTCCTTCTCTTTGATTCTTTATATTGCTATCAGGATCTTTTGACTGTGTTTCCATTTCTCTTCAAGAATGCTTTTATAATGTTAGGTGTTCTTAAACTCTGTACAGTCAAATTAGATCCACTTTATTTTTCCAGTAATGATAAGTGTTTTAGAAACAATTACACTACCAAGATTTATATCCATAATCCTTAGAGCTCTAATATTTTCCTCTATTTCCTAAATTCTAGTTACATTTAGGACTTCAGGGAAACATAAATTCCACTCTCAGAAACAGCATTCATTGTTATCTTTGTTTTTTCCATTCCTAGGTGTTCTGATTATTGGTATTTAGACTGTTACATAAAAGTTTGCTTCACATTCTAATGATGCTGTGAAGGAGATGACAATCTGGATCTTACAGGATTATTATGCATTCATGGTCAAACTTGAATTAGTGAATGAATAAGAAATGGAATAATTTGACCACAAGTTCATTCCTTTCTCTACTACAGCAAGGCAATACCATGTATTATCCTGACTTCAATACAGTTCTCTTACACTACAGATAAGAAAAAGAGAGGAAATATTAACCTTAATTTTATGTGATATCTTTTGGCATTTTTGGGGACATATTATGAAATTCAATAGCAAATACTAAAAAGGGGGGGGGAGGGACATCAGGACAGGAGTAAATAAAAAAGTCTTTGGACTTTGTAAACTATTACCCAACAAACTCTGGCCCAGGGTAAATAACCAAAAGGAAGAATTGTAGGCAAACAAATAATAGTTCAACTCTACAATTAGAACAAAAATATTTTAGAACTTTGTCAAGCAACCTATATTAACTGTGAATGAAAAGTTAATAGCATAAAACAGCGGTTTTCCATTTCACACTCATAAGAAACATGAAGGCGCATTTCTCCTTTACGATGTGTCTTTCTGCTTTATTAGGATGCCTGTCTATTGAATAAATATAAATTTGTTTAAAAGTACATGTCAACAGATCACATATAAAAGTTCCACAACCAGTCCTCAAATAGCCTACCACGTACCCTTTGGTATCTCAAGACCAGTTAATACCAATACAGGGGGAAAATGTCAAAATCACTACTATTGTAAACCTTGACTACACTTTGTAATAAATTTTGATTAGAAATGTACCAAGAAAATATGATGTGAGTATCTGTCTTCTCTTTTACCACTAGGTTAAGAAATTAACGGGCGAAGCAGGTTAACTCTTTCCCTTCTTTTCTCAATAGTATCCCTAAAGCCCTAGATGACAGGACAAAACCTTTAAGAAATTTTTGTTCAGTGTCCCAGCTGATCTTACTAAACTGCCAATATCAAACTCTTATCAGGTTTGGGGCTTTTTCGAGGGTCTTTATGCAGTCATTTTCACTTTACATTTATTCTCGAGGCTTTTGATTCTTAGGATTTAATGTGACAAAAATGCCTGGGATAGGCAGGGGAGACAAGTGTGCAGAGCATAATGAAACCCTCTGCATCTCTGCAATGAGAAATATCAGAGGGGAGCCACATACCCATTTTTTAAGAAAGATCATATCTTCTGTTTTTTTTAACATTTTCTTTTCTAAAACACACATTCTTTCAAAGATGTGAAGAGCAGAAATAGAAACGCTGTTACATATGAAAGTTTCAACGGATTTGCTGCCAGCAGCTTTTCTTTATAGTGTTCCTCTTACCTACAGTATGTGTTGGCACTGGCAGGTAGCCCTAATTCGTTAGTAGCCAAATTATTTTTGTCCCTAAAGTACGAGAAATCTCCATAGCACATGAATGAGACATGGTTTACTAGTTTACACACATTTTTATAACTCCAAGAAACCAAAACTCATTCACAAATGCTTTCATTTCAGTAAAGAGAAGGGCCACAGAACACCAGAGATACCCACATGGAATTCCTGGTCCTCCTTCTCCAGGAGAGAATGAAGAGAAAAAAAAAAATCTTTTTAACTCCAATAAAGAAGTTTGATCCTTATTGCAAGAAAAATAAACAGCTTTCTGTTCAACACACTCCACATTTCATTTCAGTCAAAACATTTCAGTGCAAGGAATTAAGAAAAAAAAAAAAAAACGTCAGTTAGTCATAAACCTAAAAGTCTCCAGATAAAAATTCATCCCGGCATAGTAGGTTTAGACACTGGTGCTCAATAACTAGCATCTTCATATTACATGATCACCAGACACATTACACACTGCTGCTCCACCTTCACTAAGTTATAGAGAAAAATAGTAAAGAGAAATAAGCAACACTTAAAAATACATAACACCAGTGATGATTCAGCCCCAGCAAAAAAGAAAAAAAAATCTCTGAATTTTCAAGGCAAGACAAAAGCAAATGTATTAATTCTAAAGAGCCAAGTGACTGAAATGTTAGATGAAAGAAAGAGATTTGAAATACAATGAGCCAAGATCGAGTTTGAATTGATTTAAGGTTCGACATTGATTTCAAATGTCTATGAACATCTACAAGCTTTTGTTTTTAATTTTCCTTCTGTCATGTTTTATGAGCAAAATGTCCTTAAACTACCTTGTAATAGATTAATTACTTTCAAGCTGGGTGACAAAAGGGCATAATGACCGGAAAATGATACAAAAGAAACAGAAAACGCATGTTAACAAGTTTATCAACAAACCTGGGTAATTCTCATGAAGTACAGATTAAGGTTCAGTGGTTCCAAACTGGCAGCATTCAAATTGGGTTCATATTTGGGTTTTTTGTTTTGTTTGTTTTTTTAAACCACCTGTCCTAAAACGACATTGTTTATGCTAATTATCTTTGTTTATGCCACAATTCTGTTTGTTTACTACATTCTTTTAAAATACCATATCCCTATAAACAGTTCTCACCAGAATTCTTCTAAATCTTGTTTCGGTCTGGTCCTTCTCGGCAGCCCAATGAGCAGAATGCAGCTCTACAATGAAGGCGCAAGAGCTGGGAACAACTTTGTCTCTGACTCCTCAGGCTGGCAAAGGCAGGGAGTACTGCTGAGGTTTTACTCTCAGGCTCCAAGGGAAAAGGATACTGAATGTAGAGAAATGTAACACCCCCCTATTGGACAAGCAGAACCATACGCCACAGTATCTCCAGAGGAGATGTATGAACTCTCAACTAGTAAGTAAAGAGAAGAATAGCTAACACCAAAGGAAAGGGATGATAACATCAAGCTGCAAAAGAAGACACAGAAGTCCAAAAGGATAAAAAGGTCTTCTCTGGAACCATCATCAGTTCCTGATGAACATGAATGTACATGAAGCATCCTCTGAGAGTATATCCAAATAAATACACGATGTTCACTTGAGCAACACAAGATCTGTCTTTATATGTTTTTTGCTACTCTAGCAATACCCCTTGATCATGTTCATCTACCCAGCATTTGAATTTTACATGTCAGAGAAATGATGATGAAAAGGAAGGTAGGAAAGAATGAAGGAAGGAAGGAAAAACTTTGTAAGCTTTTAGTCCACTTCTTGTTCAACAAAATTTTTTTTTTCCTTCAGGAAGAAGACACTTCATGATTTTGTGAAATCTCTGAATATCCTTTTATCTAACTGCCATCACCTGAATCAGAGACCTGGCATACTGAAACTGTATGTGACTTAGTACAAGAGACAAACTTAGATTGATTTATTTCCCATGCTATTGGTTAACCTCATTGAAATTATAAATGAGTAACAAATTATGAAAGAAAACAAAACCCATCAGTTATACTTATTTAACTAATCTATAAAGAGGGTGGCATTCAGACTACATAATGCACATCTGCATTATACAATATACTCATTAGGTGGCTGAAGAATTGATAGTGGAAGGAACAGACAATAAAAATCAGACTTCACCCATGAATGTAATTTTGCTTTCTAAATGCACTATGAATGAAATCCATATGAAATAGCTTTCAACTTTATGGAGGAGTAATGTTCCTAAGAATCAGAACAGTTCTTATTTTCTGACTCTCTCGTCTCTGATGCATATACAGATTTTAGATAAAAGCTCCTCAAGAACAGGTAAACAGTTCAACATATGCTTACCATACTTAAGAAACATCAGAATGCACCAAGACGTAAAGTAATCATAATATTCACGCATTTCTTTTTCTATCAAACCTGCTAAACACTGAGCAACACACAATGCAACCTGTCATTTAACCCTTAATTGTTCTTGATAATCAGTCAGGTTCCCTGCCAAGTCCTCAGGACAGTGCTCCAGTGTGTGTGTGACACAAGTGTGGTTTATGAACTACTTCATAGAAGCTGCATTCCAAGCCAAGGTCTTAGCCCAGCTTGCAAATTATTGAGATGGTAATTAAAATCTATAATAAGTTATAGACACTTTTTCCTCTAAAAGGCAGTAGTAAAATGATCAAAGACAAATATCAGAACATCCTCAAAATATATTATCAAACTCTCAGGTTTACAATTGCCATTAGGTGACAATTTGGACATATAACTTTCCTTTGATTCACACCTAGAGGTCATCTGCAAAGCTGAATTACTCATCACTCATGAGCACAATGGTTTAAGAAAATGTTTCTAATTAAGCAGCATAAATGTCTGGGTAATAAATATTTTATTGGTATGGTCAAACTTTAGGTAATTAAAATACCAATAATGTCAAAGATATCCTTGCAGCCAATCAGTAGTAGTTTTTAGTGCAATTTTGCAAATTAGTTTTTTATAGAACCTAGGGTGCATTTCTTTCTTCAGAAAACCACTTAAAAGTTTTCTAATAAGAAAAAATTATTTTAGTTGGTATGACCACAAATAAATATGATGGTAGTATGAAGTATATAAGTTAATTTTTATTGGAGAAGGTTTTACGCCTCAATATCTAGAAAATAGGTTCCCTATTATCTGTACCCGTTTTGAGAGAAGCAAACAAATAGAAGATACTATAAGGTTAATTTGCTTCAGCTTACTACCTTCAATCCCAACTTTTTTCCCTTTTAGACATTATCAGACTGTCTTCACAAGTAATCATTTTACTTGCTTTTTAATTAAGTCTCTAAGATGAAGCAATTAGAAAGTGTAACAAGTAGATCAGTCATAAACCTAAAATTATAATCAAATAGGAAAGCACTACAATGCTATTGATACACTAACAAAAATGGCTATTTTTCATTCATTAGTTCAAACTATTATTGAAATTTAAGGCAAATAGTTTAAATATTTTCATTCTACAATTGTCAAGAAATAGGTACATTTCAAAGGAAAAGCCTTAAGTCACAATTTTTCATTATTTTCTTTCAGTTAAATGTGTAAACTCATTGAGTTCTTTAGGAGATTTTTAATTCAAATATTCCATGCAATGATGCTGTTACTAACATTTAGACCATGTTGCCATTTATTTTTCTCTAAATAACAAGGTGTAAAAGACTTTTTTTTTTGCAAATAATTCTTCAGAACATACTTTGCCTATTCATCTGCCACTTGAGAATTTTGTTTTCATAATCAATTATGACAGGGATGATTGAAAATAAAAGTGCAATATTTCAAGTTTTCTACTTTTCAGAATCTACTGTTACATGGGCTCTACCTCCTGAATAGTTTTTAACAGACAATGAAACTCTTACTACTTCTTAACCATTTAACCACTGTTTATTAGTGAGAGAGTATTAACCATGTTTATTTCTACAGCTAAAAATACAGATGTATAGAAATCTAAATCTGATTTTTGATCTTTACAATTAAGTTTTGAATATTTCTTAAAGTTTCAAATAGTCCACAGGTTGGAAAGAATAACAGAGGATGGAGAATACCAATAAAATAAGGAATAAATGACCATGTAAAACTTCTACAATACCTGAGCCCCAAACAACTTACTTAAGTCCTCTATACCAGTTCTATTTCATAAAGAAATTTAGAAGTCCTCTTTTCAGATTCCTAAGTTTGAGTGAAAACTCATCTATGGCAGGTGAGCAAATAGAATAAAAATTAACAGACAGTAGAAATAACCTATGTAGTCAATGAAAGTTGCAAACAGATGAAAAGGCAAAAAAAAAAAAACCACAATTCTATGTGATAGTGTAATTGCATCATATGAACCTCTTTTGAAAAAATAAATATTCAATATTGTGTCTGCATGATATACTCTGTGAGTGACTGTAGATACACTCACCGTACAAATTCAGTGTAAACAAATAGTAATGGTTTACTGAGGTTTTTTGTATGTATTACCAATTACAACCACAGGGGAAATTATTAAGAAATTTTACATTGTATGACATTTGTCAAAATTATTTTAGCTACTAATATTTCCAAATATGATATTCATACTAATAATCCTATTGATTATCACTTGCTTATTTAATTATCCAGTTAGAAAAGCATGCCTCTGGGTGACAAAAAAAGAGAGAGAGAGAAAGACAGAGAGAGAGAGAGAAAGAAATTAATTCTCACCAGGAGGAAAATATTAAGAGATTTGAACATCAGAATACGAAAGGGAAAAGTTTAGTTTAAAAAGAGATAATTGAAAAAATACAAATAAAGTTCACAGCAGGAAGCTTGCTTATGTGGAGAAATAAGCTAAAGCCTGTTAATATGTAACTACCTTTTTATAAGAACAATCTGTTAACAGGCTTACAAATCAGATTCAGACTTTTATTTTCAAAAAGTATAATTAGAATTAAGGAAAATTATCATTTAAGTGCTACTCTGTGCATGCTAGAAAACTTACTGTGTTAAATTAACAAATTGCTACATTAGTCAATAGTATGTTCCAATGTGAACAACTTCACTATCTACATAGGAAATAAGGGTATATTTGTAAATAAAGGCTAACTAAAGAGTTAATGTAGAGAACTTTGAAAAAATAATTCTAAACTGTTAAGAAAGCTCAATTATTCACTGAACTTATTGAGTAAGGATGCACCTTTTAATTAAAAATAAAGAGGAAATGAGAGAAAGACTGTATTAAAGTATGCATGTTGGCTATTTTACTTTTTTCTCTGATCTGATACTGGCTTCTCGAATATGTGGCCATGTCCAAGGGTTATTTTATTCTGAATACTCTTTTTCCCTTCCACTGCTTCACTTCTAGAATGTTTTAATCTTTGTCCTTTCTTTTTTCGTCTTTTCATATCAAATTCAGTCGTTTGAGCGATGAACAGCTTGACTTAGCATATTTTTAACCAGCTGGTCTAGCACCTAGCTTGCATTGCATAGTCAGATACAACAAATGTTTATACAGAAGGTAGCTTTCATGAAAATGAAAAAAAGCCTGGGTATCATGCATCCTGGCTTTTTTTAGCTTTTTTTTTTTTAATTCACCATACAGAATACAAAGTTTGAATTCTTTTTAATGGCAAACAAAAATCTATTTATAGTTCAAAAAATGAACTTATGCTGGGATAAGAACTCAAATTTAAAAATTGCAGTGTGTACTTATAGGAACATGAAGAGGACTAAAATTCTTTCAAAGCCCTGCTTCACTTGCAACACCATCAAATGGAAGGATATTGCACATATTTCTCTAAATAGGAACAACTTAATTACAAATACACTGATCATCATCATAGCCAAAGGGAAAAAAAAAGGTAGTAACCAAATTGACTTGAGACAGCTAGCACAAAAAGTGGCCACTAAAACTCAGAAAGAGAGCAGCCCCAATCCCCCCCTTTTTTCCACACCCCCCTTGACACTCAAGTGTAATCTACTAATATATACTGGGATATTAAATTTTCTTTGGAAAAAAAAATCTCTGCTCTCTTATATCAACAAAAGGTCATGTGCTCTACTGAGCAGCTTCCAAAGTTTTACGGAAGGATCAAATAGGAACTTATAAGCCTCCGTTTTAACTACCACTAAAACCTTCTGTCACCCCAGAAATTACAGGAGACAGGGATGCTGGAAAACCGTAACACTCTGCACAAAAGCATTTTTAAAATGTGTAGAAAGGGACAGAAAAATATCAATGAATGTAAAAAGTAGAGAGTTGAATGAGGAAGAGAGAAGCGTGAGTGGGGGAGAAAGATGCTTAATGTTCATTTAATTTCCTGTTATAGGACGTAACCTAAAAACATTAGCAGAAATCTCTCGGAGACTTTGGAGATCAGTTCAGTTTGGTCCCCGCAACCACAACAAAAATCTGCTATCAAGATTTCAGGAGCCTTAGCTAAAGCATATTTTGGGGGAGTATCTTCCAATTGATTCAGAGACTACTGTAAAATGGGAGAGTTGCACTTCAATATATTAGGGGGGGAAAAAAAAACTGTACTCACCTTTCAAACTCCTGAGGTAAATCAGGGTCAGTAAGCATGCTGGAAAAGCACAATTTCCCTTTGTCACAGCAGCCACCTATGATCGTCTCCAACTGAACCTGTCAAGTGAGTCCAAACCTTCTAAACCAATTGATTCTCTCTCTTCCCCTCTCTCTCTCTCTCTCTCTCTCTCTCTCTCTCTCTCTCTCTCTCTCAATCTCTCTGTAGCTCTCTCTCCCCCCCTTCCCCCCTTCCCCTCCTCTCTCTCTCTCTCTCTCTCTCTCTCTCTCTCTCTCTCTCTCTCTCTCTCTCTCTCTCTCTCTCCTAGGACTCCTTGACCAGTCTCTTAAAGGGGTAGCGCACTTCCAGCAGCGGGGTCTGGCCGCTCCCCCCTCAGCTGAGCCGCACGCTCTGGCTGCAAGGCACTAGACAACCTCAGGGTGCCTGTCCTTTCCTTTTAATTCTCTCTTCTAGACATTCCCAATGTGAGAAGTCAACTCATTTAACACGTCTCCCATACTCTCTCTCCTCCAAATAATAAAAGTCTCTCTCTCTCTCTCTCTCTCTCTCTCTCTCTCTCTCTCTCTCTCTCTCTCTCTCTCTCATACATACACACATATACACACACACACAAAGTATGATTTTGTGATTTCGTAAAATGCACTGGCTGATTAAGAAGTCTGTATAATAACGGAACCCGAATCAAATTGCACTTATTAACTAATTAAGCAAAAGATTAGATATTTAATAATAGCATTTTTACACAAAGAATTATTATTCCTTCTCACCCCTTTCTAGGCTCTCTCCGAGCACACACGGAAACAAGCACGAATACACGCGCGCTCACACACACACACACACACACACACACACACACTTACTCACACACAACAATCAGGCATTGTTCTGAGGGAAGAAAAGCAACTTTGACAGATTGAAATATAGCAGAGGCCCCTTCAAGGAAACCTGTAAACAACTTGTCACTCACTCTGTCGGTCTCACTGTTAGCTCGTGCTTTCCACAAAGTGGTGCGAATGTCCTGGCAACCCAACCAAAGTTTCTTCAGCTCCAAACTCCATAAAACACGATGTGCGATGTGGAGGGGAATAGGTATCCACATGCCAAAATAATACACACAGGCAAGCAAAAAAAAAATCCAAACCAAACCAAAAAAACACAAATGGAAAGATAGTACTGACCAACTCTCCAGTGGGGGACGGATGAGGAGGTCAGGGGTAGGAAGTGCTCCCCTGGCTGTGGGTCTCTTTAATTTCCTCTGCCCAGGCAGCCACAGATAACAAGGTGGACAAACTGTGGCTTTACAGATCCTAAGCTGGCTGGCAAGGCACAGCCTCCATAGCAGTTCCAATTATCTAGATAAAAATCTGGCAGGCGAGGAAGGTAATCAGGTAATGTACCTTTGACATGAAATGACAGAGGCACATACACACAGAGAGAGACACTTACACAGACACGCATGCAGAGATGGTGGCTGCCCCGCACCGCAGCATCTGGTCAGGGAGTAAGCACACACTCACCAACATGAGATAGTGTGCATTCTTCACACACACACACACACACACACATGCACACACACACACACACTCAGTCACTCACACACGCTCTCCACTCCTACTGGGAGGGTTCATTCTGCACAAAAGGCTACATTACAGAGCCCGCCCCAATAAGGGAAAGAGAGGAAAAAAAAGCCTTCCATTGTTGAGAGGGCAGGTCAGTTGATTAGATTTTCTGTGGAGAATTCCACGAGGAAATTCCCTTCAAAGCCGAAGTGATTAACTGGGGGCTATTCTGGAAATGGAGCAGACAATAGCTCAATAGTCTGCACAGCCAATGTCCAGGCTGGCACTGAACTCACTTAAAAAAAAAAAAAAATAAAAGCCAGACTCCCTGTTCTTTTCCACACATCCCCCCCACCCCCTCCACTCCTTCCAACTTCCCCTCCCAATTCCTTTTATTTTGCAGCTGGACAACATTAAGGGCCTTTAAAACCACAAGGGTTGACCCCACAGCAGTTTGATTAGGTCCCACTTTTTTTTCCCCCCTCTGGCGACAGGCAGACAGTAAGTTTACTTTTTGAGACATACACAATGACACACCGTACACACATTCAGAACAGAGAAATCAATTATTAACTTTCTCATACTAATAAATGTATTCTTCCTTCAAAGCTTATAAATTTTTGGACAAAGTTGATGATAACTTAGTAATGAGGTTCATCATTCACAAGATGGCCTAAAATTATATATGTGCACACTACGAAATCAACGTGGAGTGAGATTTCAGCATGTCACTATGGAGTTAAGACACTAACAAAACACAGAATTATGACCCACCCTGAAAAAGCTGTTAACAAGGGATGTGGCAAAAATGACTTGATGCTGACATGATTTTAATTTTCAGCAGTTAGGGAACAGGGGGAGGGATATTACTCACTATTTTTTTTTCTTGTAGTTAGCATCAATTTTTTTTTATTACGGCAACAACTTATTTCTACATAGAAAAATAAGAAAATGGTTGAACCTGTTTTAAATATCTATTTTTTTTTTTAGCCCTTAAAGGACAAGTAATCTAATGCACTGTATTTGATAATATAAAGAAAAATTATATTGTTCCTCTATTGTTAATCTTGGTTATGGGAACTGGAGTATAGTAGCTACAGAGCTAAATGCAGTTTAAAATTATTTATTTTTTTTCTAATTAGGGAATCTTGTTTCATCTTGTAGCAATAGAAAAAAAAAATGAAAGAAGAGGAAGGGTAAGTTACAAGGAGCCATAGGGGCTGGAGTCAGGAAGAGGAGGAGGCAGGGAGGAGAGGAGAAGGAAGAGCACAAGGAGGAGACATAGTGGCAGCATAAAGATAGAAACAAAGATAATGGCCATAAGGCAGGATGCTGAGATCCGTATGGTCCCAGCTGCTGTCTTGCTACAGCTACTACCTCTGGTTATTTCTCTGAAACTCTTAATTCAGAAGGTCACCAGAGCAGGTAAGAAAAGGTATAAGTATTTGAGACCAAAGATAATATAAAGGAAAGATGCCCATCTCATAATCTTCTTTCTCTTTGTTTTAAATATATATATATATATATGTGTGTGTGTATATGTATGTATCAAATACATACATATACACACACATATATAATCTTTGAAATATATATGCTTAATATGTGTATATATAAATATAAACATCAAATAAACACAAAGAATATATAGGAAAATGTGAAATGATTTGAAAGTTAGTTTTAGATCTCAGCATGTTCTATAAACATTCTTACAGCCATACAAAAAACAAATTATTTCATGTACAATCATCTAGATAAAGAGTTAAGATAGACTAAAAACTAGACAAGAAAATTCATCCAATGTAATATGACAATACTAGTAATGATAATTTGAAATAATGTAACCCAAAACTCATAAGGAACTTGGTGCACATAAATTAGCTCAGGGATCTCACATAGTATAGGTTAGGGGTGGATGTGCACAGCCCTAACTTACACTGAGTTCAAACATAGGCAAAAGAAATTTAAAGCCACATGACTGTTTGGTAGCTCATTTGTTGAAGCCAGATCTCCCCATCACCTGTTTTATTTGTGACAGTATAATACAGAAGAAACTCATCCTGCAGAATGTAGAGTTGGAAAAATCCCAAGATAGTACTCTCTTTTTTACATGACCTATAAAGACTTTCAGGTAACTTATTAAAAATTAAATTTCATAAAATATTGTGGTCACTAAGTTAAAACCACATTTAATAATTGAATGAAATACACATTTAAATATATGCCTCTCTGGAAAGCAAGTTTTCTTTCATTTGAAGAATACAAATCAAATTAGCATTTCTGTCAGATTAGAATGTCAGCAAAAGGAAAGATAGTTCTAAAATATTTTGGTTAAAAACTGACCCTGGTTATTTTATGAAATGTTCTAATTAATCCAACATTTAATACTAGATTATTGTTACTTATAAATTATCTTTTGATTTTGTATTAAATATTAAAATGTTTAAATAGTTCATGTCTATCACTTAATTTTGTTAAATAAATCTTTAATTCTTTATCAGTTTTCTGAAAAACTTAAGATTTTTCAACTGATTACATATCTCTTATTCTTTACATCAGCACTAACATCACAGGGTGATGTATGCTATACTATCCTAAGTAGGATTATAGAAAATTTCATAATATATGTGAATTGAGACATTCTTTAGCATTGTATTAAATGCTTACCAATTTGTTAAGGGCTATGTACTTAAGACTCATTCTAGAAAATTTTGCAATGTGTGTCATTATTATTAACTAATAAAGTAAAATTTCCAGTTAATTGTTTAGTGTCCAAGACTTCCAATGTAAATATTTTAGGTGAAGTTAAAACCAAAATAAATATAAAAATGAACAGTAGGAGGGATGAAAACTTACCTGAACAACACTTAAGATGGTATGAGATATATATATATATGATCTACAACTACAAATATATGAGAACAAACACATCTTCAGAGGCGACAAAGCATGGAATACAATAGAAACTCCATGACAGAGTTTTATATTTAAGGAGTCTCTTTGCTACTGCTACAGCAGTAATATAGAAAATGGAATGAACCTGGAAAAGTGTGCTTTTAGAACTCATGTTGTTTCCATTACAAATGTAAAAACAAGAGTCACATAGGCAAAGGAAATATTATATATGCTAGAGAACACTGCTGGGGAATTCTCAGAGAGAAAACAGGAAATTTTAAGATCATAAACAAATGATTTCTAAATTTAACCTTAACCCCTTTTAAAGTATCACTTTAAGCAAGCATTTCTAATATGTCTTTCCTCATTTAAAAGGACATCTTTTATTCCTGTGGTTTAGGACAGAATTGTTAAATATCTACTACTTTAATAATTGAAATTAATTGAATTATAGTCATAGGTACAGATTACACTTTACTATTTGATTATATTCCTACCATCCAACTAGTTTTCATACTTTATGAAAATTGGAAGGCTATTTTTGAGAAATAAAACTTTTACTACTACAATCATGATGAATTTAAGGCATATTTATGTCAGATAATACTATAATTATATTGATAAGCTGACATAAGAGGCATTAAAAATGTCTTTTTTTGTCCTGGATGTTTTACTTTGGTTTTAAAGTTCACCTAAAAAGGTGGGGAGTGGAGAGAAAGAAAGAGAGAGAGAGAGAAAGAGAGAGAGAGAGAGAGAGAGAGAGAAAAGAAAGGGAAAAAGAAACTTCTAGCTGAAGTACATCTGTCATCTGTGAACCATTCACAACATACTCAAGGAGCTCATCATTTACCCACTAAGGTATCATATGTAGCCAAAAACAGTGAGTTGGAGAAGACAAGTTTTGTAATATTGGAGTGCTTCAGAAAAACACATAAGAAATTCAATAGTCTATCTTATTTTTTAATGACCTAACATTCAATCCTCTGTAACACATGCTTGCCAGAGAATTGATATAAAATAGCCGACGAATTCAAAGTTTTTCTACTTTCATGCTATTTCTGTATTGTTTTGTTTTGTTTTGTTTTAAACACGACAAGAAACTGCCTTCATATTACATATCTGAAGAAAGTATTCTTCATGAACACTTTTACCTTGGAAACTCCAATCTTATCCTTCTCTCTAAGAGATCATGTTGTTTCCAGCAAATGTTTCCACTGTTTGATCTTATTACCTTCTTCTACAGAATAACTTTAAATTATATAAAAATTGAGAGTCTTTGTTTTTTGAGGGGACTTTTTTCACCTATAAGAAACACTTAAATTATAGTATTTCACTTGGCAGTCAAAATAACTATTTGAGATTTGTACCCATTTTATCCCAATTACAAACAGGGAGACCCCAAAACTAATAAGTACAGAGATGGAGAATACCAAAGTTATGCCATCTCTCCTAAAAGATATTGAAAGGTGACACATGTTAATGTCTCAGAAATACAACATAATATATGAAAATTCTAATAAGTATGTTTAATGTTAACCAAATGTCCAAACTTTAAACAAAGTTCCGTTTGACCAATGACTTTACCATTCTTGCAAATGTCTTGATATAAAAGATGGCTATTTATACAACAGTTAAAAATAGTATTTTCATCTTGTATGGTGATAATAAATACCAGGGTTAGTATTATCCTTCTTCTACTTTGGTTTTCCTATTAAGAATAATTTATAAGGATTGTTCTTCCTATTACATTTCTAATTTCTGGAATTCCAGGAAAAATAGAGGGGCTAATTTTCTAGTTCCCATGCAACTATTCGGCAATGGAATTTCTGTCTTACAAAATCACATATTTCAGGTGAAAGTTGTCAATTAGGAAAATAAGAACAACTGAATTTATGCTTGCTTTAGATTTTTACTCAATATGCAATCATTTCTCCTTGTGACAGGGTGATGGGTAATGGTTGTTATTTGATGAGGATGAAAAGAACATGAACAAATCAGAAGGCTTCTAAGAGTGAAGAATTCATATAAACCATGAGAATAGAAGATATTTACACAGAACCTTATTTATTTATTTGTTTGTTTGTTTGCTTATTCACATTTCGGCACTAGGGATTCAACCCAGGGGCATTGTAATACTGAGTCACTCTAGACCTTTTTTAAAAGTTTTGTTTGTTTGTTTGTTTTAATTTTGAGACAGGATCTTGCTAAATTGCTTAGGGCCTTGCTGAGTTGCTGAGGCTGGCTTTGAACTTGTGACCCTCAGGCTTTAGCCTCCAGAACCACTGGGATTACAGGCTTACACCACTGGGGACCATACCTTTAAAAAGTGCTGATGTACACCAAACTTCCTACATAGTAATTTTCAACCTAGAAAGAAACTCAAGAAGCACATTTCGCTGATATTTTACCTAGAAGTAGCCACAAAGTAAGCTATGATGCTATTTAATTGCTAGAAATTGGTGTAGTTCTTACTTATTAGATAATGTCTGCAAAATACCTTGAATAATGTGTACACATTATTCAGAAACGTTTTTCCACCATAAATATGCATAATATTTCTTTATGTAAACTAATCTGTACAGAAATGGAAGCTAATACTGATTAAAACAGGAAAGCATTTGAAGAATTATGTTCAATAATTATGTTCAATTTTTAGTTGATTATACTTATCTGTTCTCTATATTCTCCTTTGATTGTAAACAAAATGAACAACAGATAAAGATCACTCACAGTCATGAGAATGCTACCCATTGACAATGTTGGGTTTACGTAGACCTGGAATAGTACTGGGAAAATGCATGGCTATGCAGAGAGTTCAGAGGCCTATGTTCCAAGAGAGCCCTGTTCTTGCCGCGCTAATGACCTGGTCCTGCCCAATTCTAATAATTTAGGGATATGATTTCCAAGGCTCTCTCAACTCTAAACTCTCCTTTAATTTCCTCTTTTGGAAATTATTTTTTTTTTATTTCCAAAATAAAATTTCTTATCCCTCTCAGTTTCATCCAATGTATTTATTTTGTCTTTCAAGACTGTTCAGAGCAGTTGATCGTTTATTTTGACCCTCTAGCATATGGCATAACTCTAAAATCACATATCAATAAAAGAGTCAGGAAAATACAATTTTAACTAACTAAAGATAGCTAGTTCAATTTAGCTAAAAATGACCAGGAAAATTTAATTGGTCACAAAAAAATGATGCTTTTTTTAAAAGAACTAATTTCATGACTTAACAGTGTATTTGTGATTCTGAAAAAATTTGTGCTTAAATTTTCAAGTTCATTATTTTAATTTTCTATGATAAGTACAATTATATTTATTATATTATCTTATTGGGAGAATACTTAAATGCAGTTTCTTACTATATTGAATACTTTACATCACTGATTGAACAGCTATTGGCATGTGGGGGAAAATAAATACAAAGGATTCTGCCTTTATCCAAACATTCAAAACATCAAATGAAAAATTAACAGGCAAACTAACAGGTTGTAATGTGAGAAATTCTCAAATGTAAACTGTGTTCAAGAAAACCTAGATTTTAAAAGAATTCTATGGACACTTTGAAAGTCTACTACCAAATACACAGCTAACTTTTTTTATTTTTCATGTTACTGTTAACAAAAATGAATTACTGCAGAACTTGGAAAATAATTCAGACTATATACAAGATGAAAAAAGAAAGAAAAGAGACATTACCAAGCAAATGCATTAATTTAATTACTCAACAGGCATTTATAGAACCATTATAACTATTTTCAAAACCAACCATAAATATATTAAAATTTTAATTTTTAAACTGCCTACTTTCAAAAATAGGGGGAAAAAGGTAAATTAATATTAGTAAATTGCCCTGAAGTTGAGGAACTATGTAGGTGTCAAATGGCATATTTCTCTTAAAAAAGAAAAAAACTAAACACTAATTGATATTAAAGAAATCGTGGATCTGAAATCAGAAATACTTATTTCTAAAGCTTTCATAAAGCCTAGTGATAGATTAAAAGACTCTAAGCATTTGTAAGATAGGTCGACATTCTAAATATCTTATGAAAACAAAATCATATATTAAATGTCATGAATGTTCTTCCTTTATTGAGAAACCAACTTCTTATTTATCCAGTCTTAAAAGCTGGGCAATTACTCTTGATGTTAACAAACAAATAACTTAGAGAATATTGTTCTTATACTGAGTATATACTCTGAAAACTTTTATGCATACTCTGAGAAACAAAAAGTTATTGATATACTTAAAGTTTTACTAAGCATCTTTCCTGGGCAGAGCAAAAGTAACTTTTAACCTAGACTTATGACCTAGTGTAGGTATAGACATTTTTGCCAATTTCATAAACAACAACAAAGTCATCACTAACTAAATAAACTAAAACTCAACAATTTTCACAGAGACTAATTTTTCTAGTTTTTTTCAACAAATTTAAAGGAAAGTATGGGGGAGGGGAACCTGGTTTCTGATTTCATAGCTAACATGAAGCAGAATGGAAATTTGAACCCAGGTCTTTTGATAACAAACCTAGTGACTATTCCACTATGTAAGAGAACTACTCTTAAAGTCTATCTACAGTATAAGAGAGACTGATAAAAGTATGCATTGTGAAACAAAATTCTGTTGAGAGTTAAAGTTTCAAAAAAATGATTTCAAAATGAGATAACCAATTTCTGAACTTTTAAGAACTTAGAATTAGCTTTTATGTACTTAGTAAATCATGTATTAGAGATTAAATTAAAAAAACCCCAGAAGTACAATGAGAATTTAGAACTACAGCAGGAAACAAAGGTAGTATGTATAAACAAATAGTTTTCATATATAAGTCAAAGTTCTTAAGTCTTAACAGGGGAAAGAGCCAATTAGCATTAGTGACAAAAAGAATAAATTCACTCATACACAAAACCTATCTGAAGAAATCTTTAAAATACAGAAAGACATACCAAGTTCCTGGATAGATACCATCACATCAGTATAATAAAAATGTGAATTATTCCTAATATATACATATAATAAGTTAAAAATTAAAATATCAGCATATGTTTAAATTATTAGAAAAACTGATTCAAAAAAATGAATAAGATAATCAGAAAAACTCTGAAAAAAAGAAGAAGAATGGTCAATTTAATAGAAAGTAGAACATAACATAGAGTCTCATTGATTAAAACAATGTAGCATCAAATAAATTGAAAAACCAATGGAAAAGAAAAGGAGGTGGGTGAATGATATAGGTGGCATTCAACTAAAGCTTTTGGAATACATCATGACCAATAGGAATAGGAACAGGAATTCCAAATGGAACAAAGATCTAAATGTAGAAAACAAAATTATACATTTTCAGAAAGGAACATGAACAAACAAATATAATTTGGAGAAATTCTTACTAGCAATGGATCGAAATTCAGAAACCATAAAGCAAAAAATAAACCCAGAATTATAAGCGCCACAAACTTCTGAACAAAAACAAAATCACCAAAAAACTCAAAAGAAATGCAACAACTACAATATCCAAGGAAAGAACTATTTTCCATTATAAGTAAAGAGCTCTTTGAAATCAATGAAAAAAAAAAAACATCAACCCCATAGCAAAAGAGGCAAATAATACAAATTGTACAAAGCAAAGGAAAGGCTTGGTAAACAAATAAAGAACTTCAGCATCTTTCATTATAATAAAAATGCAATTGTCTACTACAAGGTGATAATAATATATTAGTCTATCAGAGTGGAAAAAAAATAAAATCTTTGATGAACATTTTATTAGAAAACATCACTCATTCGTAAATAATTAGTTCTGCCCCTTAAAATGTTTTCCTGCCAAAGAAGTTTGCCTCCTACCTTACTGACTTTGTCCTAGACGTGTTATTTTCTTTGGTCAATGCAATATGGAACTTTCTAAATGCATATTTGATTTCACTAGTTGCTTTTTTTGTTTTGTTTTGTTTTTGCCCTCCACCATGAAAACAGCATTCCCCAGGTAGAGGCTACTTCATCAGCCTAGGTCCCAGAATGAGAAAACACTTGGAGCCAAATGGAACCTAGCCCACTCCAATCAAGCCAACATGCAACTGACCCACAGCCAACCCAGAAACCTCATGTAACATATGCATGAAAAAAAATTATAATCCACAGAGAGAGCAGGGTTGTTTGTTAACACAGCAAAAGCTTACAAACACGTACAGTCTGTTTGTGACTTATGGAAGAGGCACTCTCATATATTACTAGAAGAAATGTATATTGATACAAGCCTTATGGACAGCAATTTGGAAATAGCCAACAAAATTACAAATGCAATTTCATTTCTGGTAATTTATGTCAGAAATATGCTTTCACATGTGCAGAATTTTATATATTCAAAGTGAATCTCTATACAACAGCCTGTAATATCAAAGGATTGGTAACCACCCAAAGGTCCAATAATTAAAATAAAACAACTCCATGGAATACTATACAGCTGTACACTTATAAATTTATTTTTAAAAGTTAAATATAAATCAGTCAAATAATCCACAGAGATATAATTAAACTAAGTAGGCCTTAGTGGTTGTCTATCAACATGATACAGAATTTCTCAAATTCAGACAGCAAACCTAGACAGATATGCTTTCAGAGGCCTGTGAGTAATTACATATTCTTTTTATCATTAAAATTAATTTAACTGCTAGAAAGTCCAAAAATTTCCATTCATGATGATATACCTCAATTTAAATATTTGCATAAAATACGTTTCAGAAATAAATGTTTAACTGAAATTTATAGACCCAGTAAATACATTCTTGAGAGTGTGTATATATATATATATATATATATATATATATATAAATTTTAGGATATAAGTCAAATTTTAGGAATAATTGGTATTTGTAAACTGAAATTCTTCAATAGATGTTCTGGCCTGGTTTGCTTACACAGCCTTATCTCTCCCTACATATCATGAACTTCCTGTACAATGCACTGGTAGAGTTGTGGCACAAGGCTTATATCTGCTTCCATCCATGATTATATATGAACTATACATTACTCCTGGGATATCTTCCATGCCCTCTTCCCCCAATTTGATCAGCCTAATTTCTACCCATTCTCAAATATTTGTAATGTATTAGTCCCTACTGGATTCCTATCGTTCTTATTCCATAATACCTAGTAGATCATAAACTCACATCACTTGACTCTAGGCTCTATAAAGATGGATGCTTGTCTTTCATTGTATTTTTAAGACAATTTAAGGCATTGAAATACCAAGGCATTCTCTAACTGAAGAAAAAGTCAGAGGTCACTGGGTCTCTAAGCTCCAATATTATTAGCTAATTTTATAATATCTTCCCACCTTCAATGTTACATCTAAGTTAAATATTACTTCCTCAATGAAGCACACTCTAGATGGGGATTAAGATGAAAAAATAATGTGAGTTGGAGTGCCAAACTGCGGAGGCAATAGTGCTATTATTAACAGAAATTTGGAAGTTAGAACATTTAGATGGTTAGAGTGATGAGCTGTGTGGAATCTGACATAATGATGCATCTATTAGAGGTTGTTAAATTAGTGATTGACATGTTACATTGAAGTGTGTAAAATATAGAAAAAGTAGATTTTGATTTTATAAGTATAAAAGGCTATGTGACAAGGTGAATAAAATACTACACTGGAAAGGATAAAGTTTCAGGAAAGTATAAACATCAAGAGTTAAAGAATAAAAAGGCCTACTTAAAAAGCCATTGATTTTGGCAAGTATTCACTGGTGAGAGATAACTATTAAAAGACCAGGAGAACAGTGTTCATCTCAGGCAAAATGGAACCATAAATTCTACAGCCCTCTCTGACCACACTCAGTCAACACACACATACACACTTGCAAAAGTTCCATTGCTTTGCATAAGAAAGAATTTAGAAAGGACAAGGGGTTTCCAATTAGGAATTACATCAGAAAAATAAAAGTTATCAACAGAAGGCATACTCCAGGAAAATATATATTAAAGGAAAAAAAATGCTGAAATTAAAAACAAAATCTGACATTTTTGAGAAAAAATAATGGACTAGCTTTTGCTTTCATAACATAATGGACCTCTTCATTAATTTCATAATGGCAATAATCCCTGTCAAATACAACTGCCATCCCATTTTTCCATGGGGCCAGATGCTATTTTGGCAATTAGGCAGTCACTGCCATTTTGATTGCATTTAAACTGATCAAGTATGCAATTGCCCATTGTTGTCCTTTTCTTCTAATAGAAATGATTTGAATCTTATTTTTTGATCTAAAAATATTCCATTTATATCTCTTTGTTGATAGATTTTCCTGTTGCTTTATTTCAATGTCCTGTAGAAATCATTAGTGACATTATGCCAAGGGCTGAACCTCATAAGCAACCTGAGCATTTTGATTCACTCAAAATGAAACCCACAATTCACTAAAAGAAAATATAATGATTCTGTCCAATTAAACTGTTAAATTAAATGGAGAGAATCTAATGATTTTCCTTTATCATTCTGATATTCTAGAAGCAAGGCAAAGGAACAATAAGTACTAACACATATGTAAAAGATGCCCATTCTTTTATGGTTTAAGGAAAGCAAGCACATTCTTTCATAAGGAAACTGCACTATTTTATAAAAGGCAGTATAATGGATGCACTTATGTATATATACACATATAAAAAAACTTCTAAAACATATTTAAATAAAGTCTTAACTCAATCAAACAACAGAAAGCTATTTTACTCAAAGGTTGCCTGAGTGCTATCTCATTTGAAGTCATGAAAACTTCAAATGAGATAGCAGTCAAGTTCTATCATTTCAAAACAATATGTTTATCTTATTTCTATTTTTTTATAATTCCTATCAAATACATATAATTATGCTTTTCTGTCACATGTATGCTGTTCTGGCTGCACAACTATAATGTAAAAAAATTAAAGGTAGATGTGACATATCCTCAAGAGAGAAAATTTCAGAATCAGAGAGAACTAGACTGGTTAATTTAATAATCTGAATTTAGAGAACTTTTAAGGATATGTTCAATAGGATTACAACAACTGTCTTATCCTAAATCTCTTATGGATGCAGGCATGAATGAATACAAAAAGTTGAAAAACTCTAAATTTTACTCAGTGGATAGTTTTTGCATTTGAGGTGAAAAGTATTTTTAAATAAGCACTCTGAAAATAAAACCAGGCTGCTCGTGAACTACTTATAACAGGTAATAAAAATTTAAGCAGTTGTCTTTGAGCTTTTTAGCCTCAGAATACTTCCTGAAAACCAACACAAAACAAACAAAAAATTTAAACCAGACATATTAAAGAATAGGGGTGAGTTTGTGTGTGTGGGGGGGGGTTGTAGCACAGTTTATTTATAATAATAAATTATTATTCTACCAAATCTCTCTCTTCATAGCATAGTCTAAAAAACATCACGCTGACATAATTCTAAATGGCTGCAGAAATGAATCAAGTTATGCTATGAGAGATAAATATTATTATTTTAAAGAATTTTAAGTAGATACTCATAAATATAACATATACCATAAAATGCCTTAATTATCACAAGTTTGCCTTTTTCCCTGTTATTATTTTTTCACTGTCTCAATATATTAAATGACTATAAATGTCACCATATTTCATATTTCCCATAATTCACGTGTATTTCTCAGAAGAGACATTTAATATATATCCTTTATTCACTTTGCATCCATTCCCTGGGCAGAAAAAATATATATATTTAGATCACTATTGTATGCTTTACTGAAAGAAGCATAGTGGTCATCCTGTTATCATAGGGGTACCAATATAGAATGTCCACATTATACAACATGTTCAAATTTCCCTCAAGGCCAACCTTGAAAAGGGGACTAACATAATATATACCTAGAGAAGACAGTGGATGCTTAGTATAAACTCCAGAACAACAATGCATGCTTCCCTAAGTGTTCGCTATGTGCTTTATTACTGCTATTTATGAAGGTAATAGACCAGGTAATTCAGTACAATTACTTGCCCATGTGTTTTGCAAGCACTTAAAGTACATCAAATATAGCAAAAAAGGCTTTGACTATTTTAAACAAAAATATATTTGTGTCTAAATTAGTAAACATATACAAGTATGGGTATATCTTTAAAATTAAAAGCATATTTCCACTAACTGTGACTCACCTTAAGAAAAGAGTCTTGATAGCGACACATAACAGAAAGTCAACAGGTTGAGCTGGCTTTAGCAAAAATCTAAACCTGAAGAAGCAGTCACTAGAGGCACAGGCCTCCACTGAGGCCAGGGTGAGAGCCAGATTGACGCTCCTTGGACTTCCAGCAGCCCCTGGGGCAAGGCAGGAAGGGAATGCGCTGGGTGTGCAAAGCTGTGCATGTTAACATTCACAACCATGAATGAGCCCTGCGCTCTTTGCCAGCTACTGCATGCATAGTAGATGGATTATCCTGATGGTGGCACTGCCTGTCAACTGGCCTTCTTGTGGAGCCTATGAAACTGTCCACACTCAGTATCCTAGAGCTGGGGGTTGGGGCTGGGCCATCTTGGACAAACTGAATACCAAGCCTAATCTTGTGTCTG
This sequence comes from Ictidomys tridecemlineatus, assembly GCF_052094955.1. Lineage (NCBI taxonomy): Eukaryota > Metazoa > Chordata > Mammalia > Rodentia > Sciuridae > Ictidomys > Ictidomys tridecemlineatus. The sequence goes on along the minus strand of NC_135482.1, from coordinate 84,958,359 downwards.
AGTGTACGCAGACCTGCACCGCCATGTTGAAGGCAAATGCTTACCTGCCAATCAGCTAGTCCTTTGGTTTTACTTGATGTGGAAAGAGCATGTTAGGCTACTGTCATATTCTGCCTCCACCACATGAGTCTTTGCAGTTAGATGGTGATGAGGAAACCAGGCACAGAAACTAGTGGTAAAATACTCAGTACTGGACAACTTTCTCATCTGTAGATGCGATGAGAGTTCACAATCCCCTTGTGGTGTTCTCTTAGAATAATAAAAGCAACTACTCTGCAGATATGTAGACCTAGGTGGTAGAATTCCTAGAATTGACTTTGTAGCACCTTGAGTCCAGATCACAGTTCTATTCAGCTGTAGAAATATCTGTGTGGTCTGTCACTTGATGCAGTTAATGTCATTATTTATTCAAGATTTCAAAGAAGCAACATAAATGACCTTCACAGAGACATATTCAGGCCTGCAAAGTTGAGAGGTAGGCGTGTGAGGGAAGATGAGATAGAAGTTCAATACTTAAAGAAAAAAAAAAAAGTTAATCTGCACCACCATCACCACCATCATTACTACATTTCTTGAGGAAAATCCAGTAACAAAAAAAGCCAGAGTGAACTCATCAAGAGGTTTGTTTGCATAAATGGTCAGTATTGTTTTATTTATTTATTTTCTGTTTTTCCCCAGAAAGGGTAAAGAAACAAGTTTGTTTCTGTTTAGGCAGAAATGAAAAGGCAGGAGATGTGAGGCCAGGAGATTATTATTTTTACCATAAACTGTAATTAATATGTTTTATATTGGTATGCAAATTAATACATAAAAATCAAATTGATTTAAATAAAACATTTCATCTGGTCAGAAGTGAGATTAAAGAAATATAATGAAGAAAAATATATTGAACTACCCAGTACAGTTAAAGTACAGTTAAGTTTTATTAATTTAATTAGCAAATGGGCCAATTTCTGAGCATTAACACTTCATATACAATAACAGCCAAGCCCAACTTTATATATATATATATATTTAAATATTTACAATATGCCTACTGGGTACAGTTGTTCTTCAATATACAATGGAATTATGTCCCTATAAACCCATCTAAAATTAAAAATGTCATAAATCAAAATACCTTTAATACACCTAACTTACTGTCTTGCTGTTCAGCCCCACAGTTCACTGCAGAATATCAATTTTTTAAGCCTGTGACCACATGGCTGACTGGGAGCTGTGGTTTGCCCCTGTTGCTCAACATCCTGCAAGACAGGTATGGCATAGCACTATCATGAGAAAAGATCAAAATTCAAAGTATGGTTTCTGTACTTTCATATTGCTTTTTACACCATTGTAAAGTTGAAAAAATCATAAGTTGAACCATCATAACTTGAAGACCATCTGTACATAGTTAACTATAATAGATATGTATCAAGTTATATGCAGAAATCTCAGAAGCAATGTAATATAGTGAATAGACACAAATGTTTCTTCTATCAAGTCAGGGAACCCAGGTTCAAGTTATAGTTCTGACCTAGAATGATTCTGATCCTCAGTTGCCTTTCTAAATTGGGGGTAATAAAAATATCTTATCATGAACACCCAAAGATAATACACATATTTAATATTATAACATAAATAAAAAATGCTTGTGGGTTATAAAATGTAACATAAGTGTTAGGAATTATTGCACCCAATAAAGTATTGTTTGTAAACTTAGAAAAATAACTTTACAGAATAAAACAAGCTACACAAATTCCTTTATAAAATGACCTCTTTCAATACTACCATTCTTCATATCAGTGATTACATTTTCCTCTTGAGTGAATCATACTGAAAAGAGCAATAAGATGCTTCCTAGCAGCTGTATGTTTAACCCATAGTCAATTATTTTCAGATTGTTTATGCTGCATACAATGCATAACATGAGAAAAGAAACAACAACATTAAGCATATGAAATGAGCTTTTAAATGTTAAGATTATTTAAGCATTTCATTTGTTATACAATTTATATGATGTATAGCAGAAGCATACACACACTGTAAGGGAATGAATTTGAAAAGTCGACACTAGGTGGGTCCATAGTGATGAACTGAACATTTTAAATTGTAATGTGAGAAATATATGTGTTTAAAATAGATGCATTCCAGCATAAAAAGTCAGTTGTAACTGAGAAAAATGAAAAGTTCAATTGATATTTTTTGAAAGGCATATTGAATATACATAAAAAGAAAATATAATAAGTAACTATGAAAAAATATTTTAAACTATTTCTTAATCTAATGACTTAGTATCCTGCAAATAAGTTTCTTTTTGTAAAATCAAACATACAATATGCAACATGTAGTAAAAAGTAGGAAGACAGATACAAAGTCTATATATTATCTAGACCCTATTAGCATATAACATTTGTTGAGCAAAAATTAATCATAGTAACATTGTATTTTACACTACTACTTTGCCCGTATGGTTTATCCTATCACCTAGCAGAGGAATGCAAAAGTAATCACTCCCTGTCTCCACATAAAAGAGAACCTAACAAACTTTCTGTTGACTCATTTTTCTTATTTTGAAACAGTTTTATTGAGATTTAAATTGCAGATCTACAGCTGACCCATTTAAAGTAAAATCATACAATTATTTTATAAATAAATCTTCTTTGGTATATGACGTGGTTTATTTTTAGAATTTTTGGTTATATCATAAGATTTGTTATTTCAAATGTTCAATTAAGTGGCATTAATTATTTTCACAATGCTGTGCAGCCATTATCACTACATATTTCCAAAACATTTTCATTACCCCCAGAGACTTCTGTAACCAGTAAACAACTCCCCATTCCTCTTCCCCCAGCCTATGGTAATTTCTAATCTACCTCTTGTCTCTCTCTATATGTCTGTACACACATTTCACATTAAGTGCACTCATACGTTGTTTGTCCTTTGGTGTCTGGTATTTTTCACATAACATGAAGTTTTCAAGGTTCATCTGTATTGTAGCATGTATCATTTCTTTTTATGACAGAATAATATTGTGTTGTATGAATATACAGCATAGTGTTCATCCATTCATCTGTTGATAGACATTTGGGTTGTTTCCAGCATTTGGCTATTGTGAATACTGCTACAATGAACACTGGTGTACAAGCATCTGTTTAGGTCCTTGTTTTCTGTTTTTCTGAGTATATAATTTGGAGTGAAACTGCTGGGTTATATGTCAACTCTACATTTAACTTTTTAAGGAACCACCACAATCTTAGATAGCATTCTGACCAGCAATTTATACGTGCTCTAATTTTTTCATATCCTCTCCAATACTTGATATTTCCCATTATTCCTACTAATATTTTTAAATCCAACCTTGTAGGTGTATCAACTGACTTATTTTTGTTCAATAAATACGGATTTATCTATGGAGATATCAACTTCTACTGTCCCTTCCCCTAAAGTGGATTTAACCTTAAAATGTATCATTTAAACATGTAAACTAGATCTTGAATTTACAGAAGGCAGTAACGTGTAGATAACTTTTTTATATTTCCCCAAGTCTAGAACTTAACTGTAAATAATGTAATTTGCTACTTGAAAAAATAATCAAGTGCTTAATGAATAATTGTTGTATTTTATGAATAAAAACTATAATCTCTGTTCATTTCTTTACTCTTCTCAAGTATTTTACCAACTAACAGGTTTGGGAAGGGGAAAAACTCAACAGATTGAGAGCTGCCATGTACTAACTATTGTGGAAACCCTTTACGCAGGTATATTATATATTTCCCCAATAGATTAAATGAATATTTATTATTCCCATTTTATTAATGAAAAATTGAAGCTCTAAAAAAGTTATAACATGAGCAGAATTAGAATAAGTTAATGCTTCTCAAAAATTTAATGCTGTGTTTCTTTCTTGCATTGAGTAAATATGTATTAGGCATTCAAACAAGTCTCATATAGCATCCTAAAATATAAGAGATAACAATTATACTGCTTTGATTAAAAAGTGGGGAAAAGCCAAAATACCAACAAGGAGACATTAACCTCTAAGGCTAAATGAAGGACTGCAGTTCAAAATAAAAAAGACTAGTGATAGCAATGTTACCTCAAGATTATAATGTCAATCAAGTATTTCTACTTATGAGTCAGAAACTGATCATAAATTTGTTAGGGTGAATCAGATTACAAAACTAAAAAGCAAAGTCACTAAAAATATCCTGGAGAAATCCATAAATTTTCTTCTTTTAGTTCTTTTTGCGGTTTTTAAATAAAGCCATTTTTAAATTGAAAATAGTTGTGTAAATATGGGCTATAGTATATGTTTTGACCTATGTATGCATTGTAGAAAGATTAAATCAAGCTAACTAAGAGATATATCACCTCATCAAAATTTTTGGCAATGAGAGTGTTAAAAAAATCTATTAGAAATTTTGAAATACATATTATTTCAAAATGTAATCACCACAGTATTCATTTCTTTTTTTAATTTATATATAACAGTGGAATGCATTACACTTCTTGCTACGTATATAGAGCACAATTTTTCATATCTCTGTATACAAAGTGTATTCACACCAATTTGTGTCTTAATACATGTACTTTGAATAATAATGTCCATCACAGTACTCGTTTCTACAGTCTAACTGAAACTTTGTACCCTTTTATCAACATCTCCTCTTTCTCCATCTCTCTCTCCATCCACACATCTGGTAACCAACCACCTTTTGACTCTTTGTTTCTATCAGATGAACATTTATAGACTTTGCATATAAATTAGATCATACAGTATTTCTTTCTGTGCTTGGCTTATTTGATTTAGCTAATGTGCTTCAATACACTCACACTGTCATAAATGACCAAAATTCTGTTCTTTATTAAGAATATATACTATTCCATTATGGATATACCCTGCATTTGTTGTTGTTGTTGTTCACTCATCTACTAATGGACCCTCAGGTTGTTTTCATATCTTGGCTATTTTGAATAATACTGAAATCAACATGGAGGTTTGGATATCTCCTTGACTTAATGATTTCAATCCCTTTTTTCTTTTCATATTTTGGATATACTTATTGTTTTGAACTTTTATTGGTCACCTTATGTGACCCAGACAAATTTTACACTCTCATTCCAAGTTAAAAAAAATATGTATCACCCAGAAAAACTAATATCATTACAAGATAAATTGATTATATTAAAAATCATTATAGAGATATAAATTCATAATGAACTTCTCTTTCTTCTCAATTCTAGATTAAATCTCTATAGAGTTAGATCCATTCTTCAATTTTCCAAAACTACCAGGCCTCTGGGCTGTAATAGCAGGAAGATAGTGTAAGTAAGAGAATGAATCATTTTGGAAGAAAATAAAAGAGAAAAGTAATTTGTTGGATCATAATTTTAAAATGAATGGATTAAAGCAGAACAGGAAAATAAATGAGGGATAAAGTTTGGTGTTGGGAAAATTAAGAAAACTCTAGTAGTACAAATGAAGTTTTAAGAAAAATTTCAGAGAGAAGAAAATTTAAAATCTGTTATGAGACTATAAGTAAAGACAAAATATTAAGGAAAAAAATGTTCTGGAATTGTATGGGAAAGAACTTATAAATGCAGGCTGACAAATAAAGACACTAATATCTCAATTTGAAAGTAATCACTTCTATTTGATGATGAGGTTAACCTAATAACTTAGTTTTACTATACAGATGCTCCTCAGCTTACAGGGGAGTTAAATCACAATAAACCCATAGTCAATTAAAAATATCTTTTAAATTCAAATGGGCCCATCACACCCCCTGTTGAACAACATAGTTTAGAAATATCATATACTGGAGAGAATTTGTTGTTTCCCCTCATGACCATGTGGCTGACTGAGAGTAATCATAACAAATCCCTAGCCCAGGAAAAGATCAAAGCTAAAAATTCCAAGTATGGTTTCTGTTGATTTTGTATGGCTTTTGCACAATTACAAAAAAAAAATTATAAAGCAAATCGCCCTAGTCAAACAATAGTAAATTGGAGCTTATTATCAAATTTATTATTAGTTACAATAATAAGTGGAATTAATTTGGATTAGTTACTAATACCTAAAGTAGGCATATTAGATTCCTAGTCACTAAAAATAGTCAGATAGCCTAATGTGAAAAATTTTCAAGTATTTTATCTTAAATAAAATATTTGCTAAAACCTTAAAATGTGGCATAGCATGTGAAAAGCACCAGCTAGATCTTTTTATTGCTTTCTCACTGATGGTTCAATACAATGACAATAGTCATACCAGACACAATTCTTTAAGATTTAAAAAAAAAAGAATTTGCCGTATAAATACATATATTTTAAATTCAAAGTAAGATTAAGTGCAAAGCTTGAAAGACCAACTGCCAAATCATTGATTAGAGACATAGTGATTCTTCATGTATCCAAATACAACTTTTAAATTTTTTTTACATCATCTGTATTGTTTGGTTGGGTATTTGTACTGAATGAATTATGGTTGTGTTCATTACAGTCACTACTGCCTATTGTGAACCTACTTGTGTTACAGAAGCTTAGGAATGGGATATGGAACAGTGTGATATCCAAACTCTCTGGGTTCACATTCTGTCTCTTCCACTTATTAGCCATGCATTGAGCCTCGATTTCCCCATCTTTAAAGTGAGTATGATAGAACAATCTCTACTTGATAGGGTTATTTTAAGAACAATATCAGTGAATATACATAAAATGGTAAGAAAAATGCCTGCACAAAATGTGCTCTCTACAAGGTTTGCTATTATTAAAGACCAGAAAGGAAATCTATAGTTTTATAATGTGAAACTTGTATTTAGCCCATCTTATTACTTACTCTAACAAAAGATAATCCTTGTTCAAAGACTTATAAGCAAAGTCCTGATGGGTAAATTAGAATTGACATATTGCTTCCAGTACTGACATCATCCTCATAATATAATCAATATAATTCACTGTAGCGATTAAGCACAACAATGAACAAAAAATAAATATTTATATTTAATATAAATTTATAAAATTAAAGAGCAAGCCAATTTTTCACTCTTTAAATAATTGATTTTAAAATAAAAGTTCAGTAACTAAAATTCTTTCAGAGTATAGAACTCAATAAAATCCTTGAGTAGTTATAAAATACTATACTCTGATTATAGATTTTAAAAAAACTATTCTGTCTGGAATTAAATAAACCTAAAATGTATTTTGACAAAATTAAGAAAGTGATACCACAGAGTTTGACAAAGCTTGGCAAAATGATTGTATGGCCTCTCCAGAGCTTTTAGTCACTTATAGACTGCCTTTAAATAAAGGTAAAAATTTAATCACTCAAAATTAACATTTCATCACTCTAAATCTACAAAGAAAAACTGATAAGACTAAAGACCGAGGAAGTAGAAAAATGATAAAGGTTATCCAAAAATCCAAAATTTAAAATGCTCTAAGATCTGAAATTTCTCAGCACTAAAGGGCAAATTCCACACCTGACCTCATATGCCAGACCACAGGTGAAACAAAAGCATGTTAAAAATGTTGTATAAAATTACCTTCAGGCTATGTGTATATAAAACATAAATGAATTTCATGCTTTGACTTGGATCCCATTCCTAAAATATCTTGATAGGTGCATGCAAATAGTTCCCAATATAAAAAGATAAAAATTTGAAGCACATTTGATTCCATACATTTTGGATCAGTGATTCTCAACCTGTATGTTAAAGAAAGATGAAAATGTGTAAAAGGGGGTTGAAAGTGCTGGAGACAAAATATATGTGATTATTTTACATAGACCACCCCATGGTGAGAAAGGAAAGAGGAACAAATGTTTTTCTAGTTCTTCTTAAGCCGCAGGTTCCCCAGGCCTATTAGTTCTAACCCTATTAGAATTGGAGTCCAGATACTAATTTGTAATTAAATACTCTTTTGTTGGCTGGCTGGTTATTCAAACACAATTCATAACTTTATTTCTGTAAGAAAACGTGTTGTGAATTTCAAGTTCCAAACAAACTACTTGAAACAACCTGTTCACAAGTTTGGGACAGCTTGCATACTGTATGTTTTGGATTTAAGAAGTTAAATGACATATTACTGGATAAAACTTATTAGGATATGTGATTTATATAACTATTATTAATCCTCAATAAATTCTGCTGAAGAATCCAAAGGTGTGCTAAAATTTAATTTAAACCTCTACAAAAGTTGCCTGGTAAATTTCCAAGAACAGATTGACTCATGGTATTTTCAATGTCCAAAAATTTGTCTTTCAGTCATAAAGTAAAGAAAGCCATGTTGCACATTTCAACACTTATGTCTTCATCTTAAATAAATAAGAAGTCTAAATGTAGCCAATATCAAAACCAACCCAATCAAAATACCAAATTTTAAAACTACTTTTGATTTATTTTTAATATAGAAAATAAAACTTTAGAATTAATAATAGAAAGCTTGGGCAATATTAATTGTATACAAAAACTTGAGACTATAGATGTGATATCAAGCTTCACAAAATACCACACCTGTTATTGCTATACATCATTTCTATGAGCTGTTTAATGTCCTTAAACATCATTACCCAATTATTTTCCACGTTAGGTAATATTTGTTGTCAACCTAAATGACAGGAAACTAATCACCTTTATCATAAGCTATCTAGCACCAACCAGTGAAAGCAGGTTTTCTTTCCCTTTCACTGGAGGGTTACTCACCTTTCTCTTAATTATCTTGATTATTTGAAATTTAAGACTGGCCAACACTAAGAGAAAGTTACTGATTTTTGTATCCTTATAAATGAATTAAATATATTTTCCCACATATTCTATTCAATTATTCATCATTTTAGATATTATCTATAAAAAGTAAAATGTTTAGAAAACTTACACTTCATCTCTACTGTTGTATCCTCTCTATGTTTTTAGGTGTATTTTTCTCCTTAGTTCTATCAGCCATTGCCTTTCGGAATTTAAATATTATACTTAAATGATCTTTACTTATAAATTAAAGAAATACCTATTTACTCCCTCTATGAATGATATAATTAATAAACCTTTTCTCTACCTCTTCTCCCTCTCCTCAATAAGATTTTAGCTATAAGTGTATTTTATATATGAAGGTTGTCTATTCATATTCTATTCTGTCAATTCTAAGAATTAAAAATACAAATTTATCTCATGGAAAAAAATGTAATCTTATATCTACATTAGTTTTTTGTTTTTGTCTTTCTGAAAGGGAATTTCCCAAACTTTCAGAATCTAAGGAATCCTCACTTGCTTGTTTGCTTCCTTATCTTGTAGTGACCATACTTAGCTTCTATTTGTACCTACATCCCATATATTTCTTTATCTAAGATTTATTTTTGTTTTTCTTGGGAGAGTGAAAACTAAATTAAACTATTACATGATTGAAAGTATATTTTGTATAATATAAAATACAATTAAATATCTTTTTTCCTTCTAACTTTGAAGACATGGCTCCATTTTCTTTGAGTATTCACTATCATTAAAGAAATTTTAATGCTCATAATATTCTCATTCCTCATTCTTCCATATGTGTAATTTTTGGAGGAGTGCAAGTTATAAAATCTCAACACCATATGTTAAAATGTAGAAGTAGTCTTCTGCCTTATTTATGATATGTCTATCATTGATATTGGGAGGTAACATCAATAAATAATTCTGGTAGATATTTAGGGAAAAGTTGTAAAATACATCTAAAAATTTCCAATTTTTTGTTATGTTATCCCTAACATGTCTACAAACTTTGTCAACATGGCAATAGTTCTGGTTTATTCCCATTTGGAATTTTAGACAGAGAGATAAAGGACCACTGCTTTTATCCCCCCTTTTCTCTCTTAGCATGTTATGATGTATCTGCTCTTTGTCTCTACCTCTCCCCAGAGGGAACCAGCAGCTTCTGTGCTACCAGTTGGCCCAAGTTTTAGCACAAACAGGAACAAGGTCTTCCTTGGGGAGACAGGCTAGGGAAGACTGAACAAGCCTCTCAGTGGCTTGGGCTATTTGGACAAGAATCCCTGGTTCTGTATTCTGAAGTATGTGTAGAAAATAGGTGAATAGAGTCCTGTGACAGTTTGGGCATTCTCCCTTGTCCACTCACACGTCCTCCTATTTCAGATTAGCAGGGCCATAACAGAGTTGACATGGTACCGTCTAAGTATCCCAATACTGAATCTGAATCTAGTACAGTCTATTTTAAGGGATTTTACAACACCTTTAAATTATATCTAGATGGCAAGGATCCTCAACCAGTAGCCAGGATCTGGTACTAGATCTCCATGTCTTACTTGACTGGCTGCATACTTCCTCAAAGGTCTACCAGAATTCTTTGTGGAGAACATGGAAGACAGTAGCCTCCATTTAAGAATTTTATTAACATGTCTTCTCTTACCATATCCTTAAGTTTAAATAATTTCTGAAACTTTCCTTTCTTGGGAATTCAAAGTTTTAACAAAAATGAAAAACAAGAAAACAAAACTTTTTACTGAAACACAGGAACACTTTTAAAGTGGTGGTGCTGGTGGTAGCAGTTAATAGACATAAAAATATATAACAGCCATGAGATGAATGTTAACATCCAAATTAAGATGTGGATCATAGATTCTTTAAGATCTGTTTGGAACAAAGATCAGTAACTGATTTATGCTTTACTTATTAGACTTTTTTCCAATAGCATTTCCTGATATTTGTTTTTCTTTTGTACTGGGGATTGAACTCAGAGGCACTCCACCACTAAGCCACATCCTCGGAAAATATTTTGTATTTATTTAGAGACAGGGTCTCATTGAGTTGCTTAGTGCCTCCCTTTTGCTGTTGCTGACTTTGAACATGCAATCCTCCTGCCTCAGCCTTCTGAGCTGCTGGGATTACAGCAGCCACAGCGCCAAGCCACATTTCCTGATCTTTAAAGTCCAACATTCTAGTCAATGTTAGACCTTGGCACTAAACAAGAAGAGATTGTTTACTTGTGATTGTGATTGTTTACTGAGAGAGATTGATTACTTGTTGGTAACACACATATAATATATATACATATATTACTTGTCAACAGCTTGGTTCTAGTGTCTGATTCAATTCACTATTTTGTGTGTGTGTGTGTGTGTGTGTGTGTGTAGTACTGGGGATTGAACCCAGGGCCTTGAGCATGTGAGGCAAGCACTCTACCAACTGAGCTATCTCCCATGCCTTCAGTTCTTTTTAATTGAATGAGTTCTTCAAAAATTATTTCTGAGTAAAAATCCTGAAAATACAGGACAAAATTGGTTTGTTTTTGCTTTATCTTGTTTTTGAAGGTAGAAGATTTATTTTTTATGTCCTCAGGAGGCTAAGAGATGTTATCAAATTAATATGCACTTTCCTAAATTCTCACTTAATATCTAATAGTTACTCTTCCCAATTCATAAATGTAATCCCTTATATTCTAGTTGCCTCAGTAATTACTAGGAAAAATTAACTTATATAGTGATATATAAAAGTATTGCACATATCACCATGATATTTATTGCAACAATTTATTATGATACATAATATTGATTTAATAACATGGATCAATAATTAATGTACTATAGTTCACTTTATAAAATTCTTCAGCATACAGAATATTTATTGATGTGTGATTGATGGAGAGATATACGTGAGAATGAGTTCCTTAAGAAGGTAGTGAGTACTTAAGAAAAATTTGAGTTAGAACTCTAATTCTAAGCTTTGGAAAAAGATTTTGAAGAAAGTCTTGAAAGAATATAACCATACACTGTCTGCTTTTCCTAAAAGCTGATTTTCATTATCTACACAACATGTTTCTTCCTAGCTCAGAATTTTCACCCTAGAGCCAGGAGTCATGCCAGACCTACCTTGGAGATAGGAAATGATTGGTGCTTATAATACTCAAGTGAGTATAGCTTTTTTACTTCCTTTATAGGGTGTATATAGTATGGAGAACTAACTAGTAAAGTGAAGGATAATCAAGGCTCAGTTTTTTCGTTAAGTATATAATTCTCCCAAATCTCCATTCAGAGTTCTGTATAAATGTGTCCAAAAGTGTTCTACTAGGATACAGTAGTCATTCATTCTGAATAAACCAGATAGGTATCACAGTATGTAGTCTGTGGTAATCATGGTTTGGTGACTGATAGATCTGGTCTCAGGCACTGATAATAGAGTTTTTTTTATCTACCCAGCTACTTCTTAAAGAAGTACTGTCCAATAGAAATAAATATGCAAATCACATATATAAGTTCTCTAAGTAGCTATATTTAAAAAGTAAAGGAAAAGGTGAAAATTATTTTAACAATTTAATCCAGTGTAACCACAATATAATAAAGTCAATATAAAATTGATATTAAAATAATAATTTTTAAATTCATTTTTTACCAATCCTTTGAATCCCGTGTAAAGCTAGCATACCTCAATGTGAACCATATTTGGTTGCATGATAGCTAGTACCCACTGGTTTTGGCAGCAGACACTGGCTACTCTATGGGACAGTACAGAAGGTATATCATATTCTCTCTCTTTGCAAAGCCCTTTTAAGATCTTGCAAGCCATCAGTCCAGTGTAGTCAAGATCCTGGGTTAATTTTGGAAAACAAAAATAAAAAATTACTTACATTTGCTAGTCAGTGGAATCTGCATTCCATTTATCTGAAGTAAGCCCTAACACCCACGTCATCTGCATTTAAAAGTGGGCAGGCAGCAATGTACCCATGACTTTATATCAGTAATGGAGCATTTGAACAGATGCAATGGTACTGCAGGGATGTTTAGGCACCCCCTTCTCCTCTATGAAAGTTGTGCTTCCCTGAGCCACTCTCCAACCTAGATTGCGCAACTCCAAAGCTCAACTCATGCTTTCTGATCAGAAGTTAAGTTTCACCTAAGCATCACTGTGCCATTCTGGTATGTGAATAATCATGGGGTCAGAATACTGGTATTTGGAGCTCATGTCTCTCATCTGACGTCTCATGAGCAGTTAGCAGCAGCAGAATAAGTTTTTCTCATCTGTAAAATCAGTGGTTGGGCAAGATGAGCTGAGAAGACGCTGAAACTGCATGATTATTGACTAAGTAATTAAATATCAGGAAGTTACAATTCTAAGTCATTGACTAAATGCACTCAAACCTGATTCAGAATATTAGTAAGTGAATTTTAAACCAATAATGAGAAGAATACATGAAATGTTATTGCAGTAAAGATCTTTTTAAAATTTTTAATAAGTGGATGTGTGTGTGTGTGTGTGTGTGTGTGTGTGTGTTTGTTTATGTACATGTGTCCATGGGATAAATGGTGACCAATAAAAATTTACAAAGCAGATTTCTCTTAAATCATCCTAATTTATGATCAGCCAAGTTATTTCATGCAGAGCTGTGGAAGTTATTTTTAAGATGAAAGTTTACCAAATATTGTCCTCCAAATATATTTTAAGATAAATCAAATTGAAACAAAATTTAATCAAAAAAAAAGAAAATTAAAAAAAAAGAAAAGAAATCTCAATGTGCAGCTTGGGAATTCAGAATCTTCAAGAATGATCCGAGGCAACAGCAAAATTTCTAAACTATTTTCAGCTCTGAGATGATAGATCCAGAGGAAAAACAAAAAACAGCTAACCCCTCCTTTGACTTTTCACCATAGTTCATTCTTCTATGGGTCTTTTATGTCTTGAGTAACTTTTTATTGAAAATCTCTCATATGCCAGTACTTTTCTAAGCATTAGAGATATAATAATGTGGGATGTACAATGCTCACGTCAAAGCAGCTCATGGAAATTGAGAGACAAATGAAAGACAGTTTTGACATGCTATGGTAAGGACTACAAGGAGTAAGTTGTAAGTGTACAAGGAGCATAAGGCACAATAGGAGAAACATTTATCCCAGTCTTGGATCAGTCAGGATCCCTACTTTTTGTAGGGAAAATCATTCTAAACTGAGGCTGAGCCCAGGGTGACTCAGAAGCCCACCAAGGGATGAAAGCACTGGATCCCTGAAGCAGGAGGGCAAGTTCCTTGCCCATATACAGTGTCCACAATTCTACAAGAGAGAATGTGGCCCTTCTGGGGAATAGCAGGGTGTCCCAGGGCCATCATCCTATATAGAGAAGTGGGGTGAAGAGGTACAAGATAGAGAGGTACATTCTAGTTCTTAACATCAATGTCTGATATTTGAGAAACTCAGAAATTATTTAAATGAACAATAGTCGATAAAGGCAAAATAAGAGTAATTTCAAATTATAGTCTTTTTCCCCTATAAACCTAAGTCTTTCATTAACTTAGCACTACATGCTTGAATTAGACTTTGCTATATTTTGAAAATGTGGTTCAGTAAATATCCAATAGTCATTTGTTGTAATGAACAGCTAAGAATAATTGCAATTAAAATATCAGCTGTTTCTTTGTAAAATATGTTTTTAAGGATTTTGAAAATTCCTTAAAATAGTTTGTTCTCTTACGTATTTTAAGCATCCCCTCTGCAAGGTCAAATAAGAACCTAATTTCCAAATAGATGAACTCAGGGCAGAGGGGTTGGAGGGGAAGTGAGGATGCATGGATTATAAATGATGGTGGAATGTGATGATCCTTATTATCCAAAGTACATATGTAAAGACTCGAATTGTTGTGAATATACTTTGTATACAACCAAAGATATGAAAAATTGTGCTATATATGGATAATAATAATTGTAATGCATTCTACTGTCATATATAAATTTAAAAAAAAATTTAAAAAAAACTGTTGTCCAGCATTAAAAAAATGGCTATATATTTTAAATTGGGAAGATCAAGATGATTAGATTTGTACTATATTCTTTATTTATACATATCCTTCTCTAAGTAATATGAAGTTGAATCTCATATTAAATGAAGATAACTTAAAGTTCATAATTAAATTACATTGGCCAAGTTTGTGCAGGCTTTTTCTCACAGTGTCTGACCTGAAGAAGCTGTACAATGAACAAAATGAACTTGAAAATAATTTTGAAGTAACACTGCTAACTGAAAAGCCTTCGTAGATGTATATGGAAACAGATTGACTACCCTTCCTTGAAATGCTCTCTTTATTTTTGGTTTCTGAGAAGAAACACAAAGGGGAAACTGTATTAATTCCTATTGCTGCTATATTTAATTATCACAAATATATTGGCTTAACATCACATAAATGATCTTGGTAGTCAGAAGTCCAAACTGGGTTTCACAGAGCTAGAATCAAGGTATTGATTGGATAGCTACATTCCCTACTGGAAACACTGGAGCAAATTCTCGAGGCTACCCAAATTCCTTGGCTCTTGACCACGTTCAAAAGTAGCAATAGTTCAATTCAATCATTTTTAGGATATCATCTCTCTGCCTTCCTTTTCCCCATTCAAGGAGCCTGGTGATTATATTTGTGCCCATCTGGATAATCCAAGGATAATCTCTTTATTTAAGGTCAACTGATTAGTAGCCCTAATTTAATCTGCAACCTTAATTTCCCTTTGCTCTTCAATGTAACATATAACATATTTACAGGTTACAGTGATTAAGATGTGGGGGCTATTATTCTGCCTGCTTACAATATCAGAGTAATCCAAAGAGATCCATTATTAGCCTATGTTACATATTAACTTAATTTTTAAAAGTATTTTAGAATTTAGAAAAACATTTTTATTTTTCAAAATAAATGGATTTAGATTGCTTAAAAAATATTATCATTAGTATTTATAATGAGAACATTATGGAGAGGTATTTTAGACTTTTAATTTTAATTGATACATTCAAAACTGTTAATTACCCTGATTTGTTCATTACATATCATAGTTGTAACTATATTTTACACAGGAAATTTTGATTAGAGCATGATAATAGATGTTCATGAAATCTCAAGACATAAGATGTAATTCCTATTTTCATGAAGTTTGCAGAAATATAATATAAATATAAATGTATGAAGTAGAAATCTTTTTGAACAAGGATCTCTCATCATTTTAGGTACACATTAAGTACAGAGTACAAATCACTGCTATTATCATGATAGATCAAATTAATGTGATAATGGAGAAATAATCATGAGTAGATTTTATTATGCGCATCATAACACACTATTAAAAGAAAAACAAAATATCTTTCATTAATTGAGTGACTCATTAATCCAAAAAGAAATTTTAAAATGTGGTCAAAGAGTCACATGGTACTATCCAAGTTTAAATGATCTTTTATTCCATGGACATGAATGGTTTTTTTTTAATTGAAATAATAACACTATTACAGTGTCAAGTAGAGGTGGTCTCAGATTTTCAAGGTATATAAGGATATTTCCTTTTAGTGTTCAAGGGAGGAAAAAATGAATTAAAGGATCATAATCTTCATTTATGATGGAAATTTGTGTTACAGACTTTATCAAGTGGGTCAACTTGTTCTTTTACTTCACTCTCCTCCAGGAAAAAAAAAATTAACATTCTACATCAAGTTTCTCTTCTTTTTGTGCTAATCAAAGACTCATTTAAAAACATCGCTTTTCTCTCTGCTAGAAAAAAGAATTACTTTCTTCTCTCAAGTGCAAGCTCTACTAGAGTTCAGTTCATTAATGTATTTTACCTACTATTACAGTTAATAAGGCTAATTGCAAATATTGATTTAACATGTTTAATTGAATTCCTACTAAGTGTAAGGTACTATCCTAGAAGATGTGGTTATAGTAAAAAATAGAATGAAAAGGAAGATAAAAAAATATCAATGTGCTTATCTGTGCATGCATATATAGAGATACATATATAAACATGAGAAAAGATCAATGGTGATAACTGTCATACAAAGATTAAAATGACTGATGTGATCAATAGCAACTGCTTATATTGTGTGGTTGGAGATGGCCCTCTAAAAGGCTGAAATTTAAGCAGAGATTTGAATGACAAGAAAGAACAGTCATGCGTAAATTGGTAGAGATTTACTATAGGGGTCCAGTGGGATCACTAATGGAAATAAGCATTAATGCAAGTTTGGTGTGTTTGAGGTATGGAAGATCAATGGAGCTAGAGCATAGTAGACAAGCAGGCCAGTGGTACAAAATGGTCTTAATGAGCAGCCACAAGAACATCATGGAATATTCTGAAAAACATGGTAAAATAAGATGGGAATTCATTGAAACGTTTAAAACAAGAAGAGGATATTATTTGATATGCATGATGTAAAGACCATCCTGGCTGCTATTTTGAGACAAAATATATATGATTATTATGAAATCAGAGTAGAAAAGAAAAATTATTATTACAATAATAAAAGTGAGAGATAATAATGGTTTAGTGAAAATACTGCAACTAAAATGAAAAAAAATGGATGGCTTTGCACTACATTTTTGTTAGTTCAAAGAATTAGGTGACTGGATGTAGAAGAGAAAAAAAGATAAGATTTTTGTGTTGAGAAAGTGGCTGGATCATGATATATTTAGATTTATACAGAAAACAAAAGCAGAAATGTGTAGTGAAATGAAGAATTGTATTTTGGCTATGTCAAATTTGAGACACCAGAAATCTGGGTAGAGATATCAAATCTTCAATTGAATATATAAATCTGAGAATTCTAGGGAGACATCTGGATTGGCAATAAAAAATGTAAGACTCATTCAGTTTATGGATAGTTTTTGGAGCAGGAGACTGAGTGGGATCACATAGAAAGAGGAAATTGGTATAGAAGAGTCTGGGACAGAGAGATGAAAATCCCAAAGTTTTGAGTATGAGCAGAGTAGCAAGAGTGAGCAAAAACTTGAACAACACATTGGCAATGGTAGCAGTTTTGAATATTTAGAACGGGCTGAGGAAATTAACGACTAATGGATGCAATATTTTGTACTGGCTTCTCTGGTTCATGGAAGATTAGTGTGTCTAAGATCAAGCAGAAATATTTGAGAGTGATGTGAGAGAGAGGAACTGGAAGAGCCCAATTAAGGAAGAAGATCATAAATTAGCAAGTACTAATTAATGTGACAATATGATTTCCTTCTAAAGTGTTTAGAAGTTAGGTACAAAACAACAACAAGAAAGGCAGTTCAAACCAAAGTGAATGTGCTAGAAGTCCAAAGTGGAACTTTCAAGGCATTTATGAGAGTAAGAGTAGTGCTACTCAAACAAGTCAGGATTCAAAAGGGAAGGAAGTGAGGTGAGAGGGAATAATGGTTTGACAGATTAAGTAATACTCAAGGGATTAACATTTTCTAAAACATTTAAGTACAAGTTTAGTTGGAGCAAAAATGTTAGAGCCTCCTTTACTTCAGAGACTCATTTCCATGAAATTCCTAGAATTGTGGTCACATAAAATGCAATGTTAATGGTGTTTCCAGGACTCATACTATCTGGCAGCCCTGAAGGAATAGAAGATTGGAGTTAGGAATCTTGAACAGGAATATTTCTGAGTAGTGATAAGGAACAGAGTTTGGTCGTGTGAATAAGTGCCTGAAAAGAAATGATATTGACTTTAGAATACTAAATGGAGTTAATGAATGCTAAAGTCATCCAAGAAAGAGGCTAGAGTCATCCAAGAAAGGGATAGAGTACCATTATTAACTATAATATAATTACAGGGATAAAAAAGAAGAGAAAGAAAAGAAAGAGGGTTAGACAAAGGGAGAGAGAGATGAAGAGAGGGTAAATAAAAGGAACTAGAAGAAAGGAAGGAAGATGGACAGTTTCATAAAAGTGATTCGAGTCTTGTATGGATGGGAAGACAATTTCTGAGCATTTAATACTCGCAATATGTGATAACCTACACTTTAGTCCACAGGTTACAGATCTCCACTGTTAAGGTCTGTAGACAAGTCAAAATAACACGTGGTATTTTGCCAGAGAAATGTTAGAGTTCGTAAACAAGTCTGGATGGTGCCTGGCAAAATGCCAGAGGGAGTGGTTTGAGAAGTAACAAAAGCAAGCCATTAAGTGTGGAGATTCCTTATTGGTTGACTGATGTATCTAGTTTATGCTAATTAAGATAAGCTGTGCAAAATGTATAAATAGCTCTGTTGTCCTACAATAAACGGCTTCCATTCCTGCTGCATCAATCTACAGAAGTTATTCGTCACCCCCCGGTTATTCTGCTGCAGTCGGACTGCGGCACTCCACCAATTTGAAATTAAAACACAGCTAGTCATTTCATATTTTTGACACTGTTCAAAGAAATAAACATATAAGATAAGTGATCAATAAAACAAACTTTCAGTCTTAAGGAGACTTCATATTGACAAAGGCATATTTTAAATCACTTCCTTTGAGACGTAAAAATAACTTTATTAAAGCATAAAATTTCAGTAAAATGGAATATTAACAATAAAAACAAAATAAAAAGCCCTCACGTGGACATTTTAATATTTACCTTTAATTTGGTTTGAAAAAACACAAGTAGATTAAATGACCAGACCCAACGTTTAGTTTTCCAGTTAGAGCAGCAAGAAAATGCTGTCAAATCAGACAAGACTCCAGACTACCATCATTGCAACTTCATCTCAGACTGTCACCATGCCACATATCTCCCCTAGGTAACTCTGACGTCCAGATTCAGTAACATTTCCCCTTGTCTCCCATCCATCCTCTCCCTGATCCAAAGTCACATGGATGCCAAACAAGAAAGACTTTTTCAGGAATCTATTGATTAAAAATATTCATTTGAGTTAGTATTTGGAGAAGACTAGTAACATAAAATGTTAGATGTAATGTAAATCAATAAAAATGATTTAAAATAAATCAATAAAAACAAATAGGAGTAATGAAATAAGTGGATATCAAAGACAATGCAGCAAAATTAAAGACAAAAATTAATGATGAAATCAGTGGAATTATTTGAATTTTCCTTATATAAAAATTTTTCAAGGGATTTTCAAATTTTAGAGCACAGTAATAAATTCACCCTTTTGTTTTTTAAATTTGACTGAATAATTTGAATTTTTTCCAAATATGTGTACAAACATTTATTGTGTATAGATAGGTACTTTCATCTATTTATTGGTTTGTATTTTACCTAAATATATGGATGTTTTTTGCTCTAAGTTACTCCCATATTCAAGGATTGTATGACCAAAACTATTTCCTTTGTAATTTTTCCTTAACTTCTTGTTGTCTAAACTCATTCCCCAAGGAGAAAAAAATCACACATAAGCATGGTATGATAGGTGAATAGGGTGGGTTGGAAGAGAGAGGAAATCTCTATATTAAAGAGACTTTGTTTTCTGAAAGGCTAATACATTCATATTGCAGTCACTGATACGGTTCAGTTGCTAATGTTTCAAACCTTCATAGATGGATGTACAAAATTTGGAATGAGTTTTTTTACGCTGGTGTTCTAATATTGGGGGAAAAAAGCTGTTATTGTACTCCCTCTGTAGATGGCCATGATCTGATGGACAAAATGTCTAGAACAATTGGATCACAAAGTGACATAAATCCTGATCCCATAAAACTGTATCTATTAGCCTTCAGCATGTCCAGAATCAATCTTTGTGAGGGATGATTATCGTTTGACCTGAGATCTGCCAAGAATGTTTTCTTCCAAGAAGTCCCTAGAGCTTCCAAGCACAGTCCCTGCTGAGGATCCAGTACAGGCTCCAAAAGGAACAGAATGCTGAAAACTAACAAGATTTGTGAGAGTCTTTTCTTGGCAAATTTGACAACAATTAGTGACTATTAAGTTTTTTATTAGTCACATAGTAAATGAAACAGAGGACATGATATTTAAATACATATATTTGATATTTGGCAGGGAATGTAGTGAATATAAAGACCAATAATAAAAGAAGATGCTTGGGGGGAAAGAGAGAAGAGAAAGGAGAGAAGAGAAAAGGGGTTGGGGAGAGAAAATGAAATTAACTTGTGACTCTTTATTTGCTTACCTGAAACAACTCAGACAGAATCTGGGAGACAGATATATATATATATATATATATATATATATATATATATATATATATATATATATGTGTGTGTGTGTGTGTGTGTGTGTGTGTGTGTGTGTGTGTGTGTGTGTGTGTATACACACATATACATATACTTGAGAAATACTGCTTGAAAGAATACATGAATGAACAAATGAACACAATGAATAAGATGCACTTATTATTGCCTTCATTTTCACTGACTGATAAGTTATGCTTTTTGGCATAAATGTCTATAAAATGTTCATAAAATGGTTATAACAGGTCTTGAAATCATGTTCAAGACCTGTTATAAGACCCTTAGGAAATTATCTTCTCTTGTGGTTTTCAATGAACTAAAAGTATTTGAAATTGACTGAGGACAATCCAAGTCCATGCTCTTTAAACAGAAAAACAAAATATGCTTAAAAAGGGCATATTCAAATTAATAATTCAAAGTTATTAATATCTGTATGATATCAAATTATTACAGCTATCAGGGCAGGAACCAAAAAAAGATAACTATATTCAAATAAGAAAGAAAAACAATAATGCTGACTGAGTTCCAAAAGGGACCAGATATAATTTTAGATTTCTACTTGAAATAATTAGTGATAACATTAAAACTGCTCATAGCAGTTACACTTTATTGACTTACAACCATTGTCCAAGTACGGACGCCAAAGTGGTCACATTCAGAAATATGTTAAGGTCTTTATATGGAATAAAATCCAATGTGAATTTTTCAACTATGAAAGTTGTTTCAGTATGTCTTAGCTTGAATATGTATTAGTTCACATTATGAATATATGCCTACAAACATATAGAGAAATCTATTTAATTCATATTGGTTATTAGATTAACTCGTTTAACTCAATAAGAATAAACTTGGATTATCAACTATTTGAGCATACTGAGTAAAGGTAAGGACAATTCAGGACTTGGAATGGCATCATACAAAATGTAATACATGTGAGAAGACACTGTTGCATTAGGAAAAAGCCACTGAACTTGAATTCCAGAGAACTGACATCTAATCCTGAGATTGGTCTGTGATGTCAGTTCAAGATTTGTAAAAGTAGGAAAATATGCTCAACACTATTAATCATTAGAGAAATGTATATCAAAACCACAATGAGATACTTCTTTACACCCACTAGGATGACATACATTTTTAAAATATGGAAAATTCATGTTGATGAAGTTGTGGAAAAGTTGAAATGATTTTACGTTGCTGTTTGGAATACAAAATGTTAGCACTAATGTGGAAAATAGTTTGATGGTTCCTCAGAAAGTTAAGCATAGAATTATCCAGCCATCTTGCTCATATGTATATAGTCAAAAGAAATGAGTGAAGGTAGTCAAACTTTTATATACTAACATTCACAGCAGCACTATTTATAAATGATAAAAACAACCTAAATGTCTGTCATCAAATGAGAAGAAAGATAAAATATGGTATTTTCTTAAATGGAATATTACTTAGCTATAAAAAGGAATACTTTATTAATATATACTACTATGTGGAGGAGTCTCAAAGTCAATATGCTAAGGGCAAGAACCCAGACACAAAAGATCACATATTGTATGACTCTGTTTATATAAAACAAGAAGTAAATTCATAGGAAAAAAATGATTTGTAGTTGTTGGGGGTTCAGAGGATAGGAAGTAGGGAAAGATCTATTAATGGGTCTGAGATTTTCTTTTGGAATAATAAGACTGTTTTTGAAATATATAGAAGTGGTGATTATACAACATTGTAAACAATAATGCCTTGGAATTATAAAGCTTTATAATGGCTAATTTTATGTCATGTGACCTGAAAATAAACTGAAGTACCTTCATGGATGACCACATAAGGAACTCACCAAATCTTTTCCACACAAACTTATAATAAAACTAGATAATAAATAAAACTTGAAAACAAGCATTTCAGGATCTAAAAACTGACTGGAGGCATAGAAAAACAGTACAAGATTTATTCAAAAAACTATTAAACCTTAGTAAATAAGTAGAAGTCTATGTCATTATATTCTGAAGTAGTTTCTATTCCTTTACCATCCCCCAGATCTTTATTACTAGACTTCTACCAGGGTATAGTAACCTACCAGGAACATTAGCTTTCTTACAAAACAGAAAAGATTTGAAAGAGAATTTGAAGAGGCTCATGTTTTGAGGTGTTCTCTGGAACAATAGCAATCTTGAATGGCAAAGAAATTAGGGAAGACCAATATCACAGCTAACCTGAAGTTACAAAACTGGAAGGAATAAGCAACAGAAGAGTCTGCAGTTAGAATTTCAAAGGGAGATCTAGTAAAAGAGACAGCTACAGTGGGCCTTGATAACATCCTATATATCCCTGGGGGTCTGGAAGGCTGTGAATACCAGCACAAAATCATGTAGAGAACAGTTGCTATCTACTCATGCAAGCCTGACTATGAGGCCATGTACACACAGAAAATAAAATATAGTGCAGATGCATAAAATACCTAAACTTTAAATGCATTTCTCAATTCATATATAGATCCACAGCAAAAGGTAGAAGCAGAAGTTTTACTCAATATATTTCAGCACAATCTCTGACAATCATTGTCTGACCACTAAAATGATCCAGAGAAAACTCTCAGAAGCCAATTTTTTAAATTAAAAGATTAAATGTATTTTTTTAGAAAAGAAGAAGATATGGGCAGAAACATCATCAATATACACTGGTATACACTGGGAGATGAAATACAATCCCCAAATTAACCCAAGCTAGTCACTAAATAAAAGAAAATAAAGCAAAACACAACAGCCCAGCAAATAGCAGCAACAATCATTCCCAAAATGGAATTAAGGGATGAGGAGTTTCTATAATATATAATACTTTACTAAATTTGTAGAACATGCAAAGAAACAGGAAGCAAGAACCAAAGACAGAACAAAAAGAAACACAAATATAAAGGAAATGAAAAGTAGATGTCTCTGATGAGCCCCAGATACTGAATTTGAAATAGCTATTAAAATTATGTTCAAAATTTTAAAAAAAACTGTTGTAAGAATGAAAAAATCCCAGGCACTGTGGCATTTTCCTGTAATCCCAGCAGGTCGGGAGGCTGAGGCAGGAGGGTCACAATTTCAAAGCCAGCATCAGCAAAAGCAAGGCATTAAGCAACTCAGGGAGACCCTATCTCTAAATAAAATACAAAAGAGGTGCTGGGGATGTGGCTCAGTGGTCGAGTGCCCCTGAGTTCAATCCCTGGTACCACCCCTGCCCCCACAGCCAAAATAAAGAATGAAGGGGAAAAAAGGACAATAGTTTATCAAATGCAAAACATCAATCAAAAGATAAATATTATTTAAGCAAAATTAAAAATCTAGAATTGGAAAACTAAATGACATTGAAAAGAAGTTTCCTAGAGGGGCTCAACAGTAGATTCTAATGGCCCCAAAGAAAAATATGAAGCTCAGATTAGGTGGTCTCTATTAATCTAAGAAGAAAGGAGAGAAAAAAATGAATCAGGAAATATGAACAGAGCCTCAGAAATCTGTCGAAACCCCCCATATACCAACATATATGCATAAAGGAAGCTTAAGGAGAGAAGAGGAAAAAAAAGGGTTGAAAATTTGATTAATAGCCACAAACATCATAAATCTAATGAAAATCCAAGAAGCTCACCAGGCCTCAAATATGAAAAATAAAAGACACCCACATCTTAAAACAGAAGTATAAAGCTACTAAAAGCTAAACACCAAAAGACAATTTTAAAAGTAGTGAGAGAAAAAAAAATCATTTTATAGAAGGGAATAACATTAAGTTTAACACCAAAATTCTTGTCAAAAACAATAAAGCCTGGAGGTAGAGGAGTAGGATGTTTATATAGGTAAATATAAAAGGCTTTGTGTGCATGTGTGCTTTGGCTTTCTTTAAGTGATTTAAAAGACAACAGTATACTGCATGATGTGTAGAATTTAAAGAATTTAACATGGAACATGGAAGCAGAAAGGAAAAATAACATGATCTAAATAAGTTTGGGAATTAAGGAATTATTGTTCAAAGAGAATATGTAATTTTGCTATAAGATGAATAATTAATAATTAAGGAGAGAAGACCTATATTACAGTACAGTGACAATAGTTAATAATGTATTATTTATTGGTAATTTGCTAAGAGTGTGGATCTTAAGTATAATCACACATACACACAATAACTGTGAGGTGATAGGTGAATAGTTTCATTGTGATAATCATTTCATAATGTATACATATATTTAAATATCATACTGAACACTTGGAATATATACAATTTTTATAAGGTAGAAAAACAAGAAAACCTAAGGAAGGACAGAAGCTCAGAAAGAAAAAGCCTTTGAGGTTTAAGAAAGTATAATGAATCAGACATAACTTTCCTATGTTGTTATATGAACACACTACCAGTGTAACTGCACATTATGTACAACCACAAAAATGGGAAGTTATACTCCACGTATGTGTGATACGTTAAAATACATTCTACTGTCATGCATAACTAATAAGAACAAGTAAAAACTTTTTAAAAACAAAGGATAATACTATGCTATAATTAGAGTGCTAGCCAAAAAATGCAACTGTTAACTAAGAATTTCAAACCAGCAACAGTATCCTTCATAAATGAAAAACATAGTTATTTCCAGATGAATAAAAAATGAGAAAACTGTTAATATATCTTCTTTTTAAGAAACATTAAAGGAAATACATTAAGCTAAAGCCAAAAGACATTAGAAGGTAAACTGATTACATATAAAAAAGAGCAATATGAAGAGAATATAAACACATTTGTTTGTATCACTTCTTAAAAAATTATGAAATGTAATTTCATAAAAACAATTATAAGTTGTCTTATATGAGTCTATTCTTGGACTCATAACATATTAAGACATATGTGTGAGTGTGCCTATATTGTATAATGTAATATGTTAGATATTAAAAGTAATTAGGCATGTGTATTATATATACATTGTATAATATATATATTTTCTATATATATGCATATGATATATGGGCAAAAAATGAGATAGAGGGAATGGAGTATAATGGAGCAAGAAAATTAAAGCAGATAAATAAATAAATGGTAACTTCACTCCAACTAAATAAATGAAGAGTATCAGGAAAGGCAAATACATGATTTATAATGATAAATATTCATATAATCTTTGTCTTTTCCTCCAAACTTCATTAGACACAAAACTTTATAAATCAATAAATACATCATTACTGAGTATACAAAAATATAGATGTAATATCTATTGTAATAATGGCATAAAGAGGGGGAAGAATTAGAACTATAATGGAGCAGAATCTCTGTATATTATAACAATTAGATTTTATCAACTTGAACTATATTGGGATATTAACAATGCATATTGTATTTCCTATAACACCACCAATAAAATAACTACACACACACACACGCACACACACACACACACAAGTTGTGCATTCAGAGTATTAATATTTCATAATGTATACATATATTTATACATTTATTTATACATTATAAATATATGCATACATATATTTAAATATGACACTGCACACTTTGAAATTATATAATTTTTACAAGGTAGAAAAGCAAGAAAACCTAAGGAAAGAAAGAAGCACAGAAAGAAAGAGACTTTGAGCCTTAAGGTGTATGTGTGTTTGCGTGTGTATGTGTGTAGTGGGAATTAAAAAGGAATTAACACAAAAATATTTATCACAAAGAAGGCAATAAAGGAAAAACAGCTGATCAGACATAAATATGTAGAAGAGAATGACAAAATTAGAAGTTAAGTTCAATCATGCAATAACTGCAATAAATATAAATGCATGAAACAATACATGCAAAAGGCAGAGATTCTGTAAGGCAAAATTTAAAATATTTAATTACATGCTATTTACAAGAGATACACGTTAAATTCAAAGACACAAAATAGGTTGAAAGTAGAAGTAATAAAAAATATAACAGGCTGCTGGTTGTGGTGGCACATACCTATAATCCCAGCAACTTGGAAAGCTGAGACAAGAGGATTGCAAGTCCAAAGCCAGTGTCAGCAATCTAGCAAAGCACTATGCAACTCAATGAGACCCTGTCTCTAAATGAAATACTAAATCTAAAAAAGGACTGGGGATGTGGGTCCATGGTTAAGTGTCTCTGAGTTCTGAGTTCAATCACTGGTATCCAAAAAAAAAAAAAAGTATGTATGTGTGTGTGTGTGGGGGGTATGTTGTGAATGTGTGTGTAACAGGCAAACTGAAATCACAAGGAAGATATATAGAAATTACCAAGGATATAGAAGACTCAAAAATACTACCAAACATTTGACCTAACTGACATCTATAGAACACTGTTCCAACATAAAACATGTTCTTTTCAAGTATGTATGAAATATTATTTATGATATGGTAAGAGATTTAAAAAGAGTTTTATAAATATTAAAATTTGAAATCATACAAATTATGCATTCTGACCAAAATGAGTATAGCTTAGAAGTCAAAAACAAAAGCAAATGAAGGAAATCAACAAATATTTGGAAATTAAAAACACATTTCTAATTAACCCATATGTCAAAGAAAAAAATATCACAGTGAAAATTAGAAAATTCTCATTGTGTGCTGAATGAAAACAACAGCCAAAAAAATTATTGGAGGCAACTAAAGGAGTGCTTAGGAAAATTTTGTAGCTTTAAATATTTTTAGTAGAAAACTGTAAATATATTAAATCAATGACTCCATTTCCCATGTTTGAATGTAGAAAGAGTTGCAAACTAACTCAAAGCAAACATGTGGCAGAAAAAGTGGAAATCAGCAAAAGCAAGAATGAGAAAAAGGTAATAAAATCTCTTAATCTTTCTGTAAAAAGACAAAATTTAAGTTACACTGATCAAGGAAAACAATGAGAAGACACATACTACCAAAATCAAGCATGAAAGCAGCAACATTACTACAGACTTTACAGAAATGAAAAAAGTTCCAAAACTATCCAAGGAAAATGTTAAAGGTAACAAATTAGACAACCTCAATTAGATGCCAAAAATTCCTAAAAAGACACTGGCTATCAAAAATTTCTCAATAAGAAATAAAATATCTGAATTGATCCATAAATGTTTTCAAATTTTCATTCCTAATTTAAAATATTCCCACAAAATTAAGCCCAGCTCCAGATGGCTTCATTAGTAGATTATATCTTTTAGAGAGAAAATACAAACTGTTTGAGAAAATAGAGGAGGAGAGAGGCTCAATTAGCAACTTATTTTATAAAGCCAAAGATACCCAAGTACCAAAGTCAGACAAAAACATCAGAAGTAAACAAAACTACCAAAAACATTCCTCATATATGTAGAGATAAAAATGTTCAACAGTATGTTAACTGACCCAAAAGCATATATTATACTAAGTAGTACTTATTCCAAGATAAAATGTTAGTGTAGTATCTGAGTACGTTATTATAGTACACCATATTAGAGCAAACAACAAAAAAGTGACCATCACCATGGATGAGGAAAAGTATTTGAACAAATTCAATACATAGTAATGATAAAAATTCTCAATTAACCACAATAGAAGAAAGCTTTCCTAGCATTAAACAGAGAATCTACAAAAATACATAGCAAATACCACACTTGACAGTGAAAGTCAATTGCTTTCTCCCTAAGATCAGGAACAAAGAAAGAATATGTGCTGTCCTAATGTTCATTTAATGTGACACTGCACATTCTAGAGAGTACAATGAGTTAAGAAAATGAAATAAGACAGTGTGGAATAAGAAGTAAAACTCTTTTTATTTACAATATTTGGTTCTAAATATAAAAAAGTGTAGAAACCTAGAAAAACTGAAAAACTAAGTTCAGCAATATTGCTAAATTCAAGCTCAACACATAAAATTTATCCTGTTTTCATATACTAACAATAATCCAAAAATGAATTTAAGAAAGTAATCTCATTCACAATAGCATCAAAAAGAATAGAATATTAAGAAGTAGCTTAACAAAAAATAGTATAAAATTGTACACTGAAAACTACCAATTATTACAGAGAGAAAGGAGAACTAAATAATGGAAAGATATCCCATGTTCATAGACTGGAGGACTTAATATATTAAAATGGAAATTCTCCCTAAATGTATCTAAACATGAATCATAAAACTCATAGTTGACAATTCTGTACAGAAATTTATGAGCAAATTTTGTGATTTATAAAGAAATGCAAAGAAGAGAGAATAGCAAAAATAATTTTGAAAAAGAATAGAATTGGAAAACATACACTTTTTCATTTCAAAGCCCATTACAAAACAACAGTGATTAAGACTGTGGCTAGACAGAAATCACTGGAACAGATTTTGATAATCAAGCAGTCAACCCTTATATTTATAGTAAACTGATTTTTTTTACAAAAAAGTGAACTTAATGGAGAAAAGATAGTCTTTTTAATAAGTAGTGCTAG
Source organism: Ictidomys tridecemlineatus (assembly GCF_052094955.1). Classification (NCBI taxonomy): domain Eukaryota; kingdom Metazoa; phylum Chordata; class Mammalia; order Rodentia; family Sciuridae; genus Ictidomys; species Ictidomys tridecemlineatus. The sequence continues at coordinate 84,929,076 of NC_135482.1, read as the reverse complement.
AACAATTAAATATATTTGAGTTAAATGATAAATTTAGGCCCTAATCTCTCAACATACACTAAAATGCCCCAAACTGATCATAGACCTAAATTTTAAAATTGAATCTGCAAGTATTCAGAAGAAAATGGAAAAAATCTTCTTGGTCTTCAAGTATGATAAATAACAAAAATTGGTATCCTATCAAAATTAATAAATTTCTTGTCCTCAATATATACCATTAGGAATATGAAACTATAAACTATAGACTTCAAAAAATATTAAATTTTAAAGTCATATTTAAGATAAAGGATCTGTATACAGAGTCTATAAAGAACTGTTAATTTTTTTTAAATTGCCAAATTATAAATTCACTAGATATCTGAATAGGCAGTTCATCAAAGGCATCATTGTATTTTATATGGAATAGCTAAAAGCATATGAAAAGATTCAGAAACATTAATCATCAGTGAAATGTATTGAAAAACCACAATGAGATATCACTTCATACAATGGCTGGTGTAAAACTTTAAAGAAAATGAAACAAGCATATTTTGATAGGTCTTCAAAACAGTGCAGCCACTTTGGAAATCAGTTTGGCAGATTCATGGATTTTCATAAATTTATTGTAAAAACCTACCAATTCTATTCCTAGCTACCTAGCAAAAGAGACAAAAATATACGTCCACTCAAACATTTGAATGTAAATGTCACAGCAGCATTATTCATAACAGATAAATGGTGAAAATCAGATTTTTATCACTGGGTGAAAAGATAAAATATTTATTCTTATATTGGAATCTTATTCAGCAGTAGAAAGTAACAAATAGCTGATGCCTGCTGAAACCTGGAGTAACCCTGAAAATATTACACCACATGAAAGAAGCCAAATCCAAAAGGTCACGTGTTATGTGATTCCAATTACATGAAGTGTTGAAAACATAGATCCATAGAAAAGCAAAGTAGACCACTGTTTGCCTGTGTCTGGGGATGTGGATAGAGACTGTGATATTGGTTACAAAGTTCTACAAATTTTCCTTTAAAAAATCACTAAATTATATTTAAAACAGGATTAAACGTATGTAAAAACATCATAATAAAGTGGTTGGGAATTATTGAAGAGGAAAACCTTGACCTATCTTTAATCTGATGATTACCGGAAAGACATATCTACAATACAGAACACTTTTTTTGGTAATTTTTTTTTAAAATTTCTTCTCATCAAACAAATTCACTTTTAAAAAGCAGTTCATTCCATTACATCTGGCCCTATATTATATGAATCCTCATCATGTTTCTGCCTCTGAGCCTTTGCATCTGCAGGTCCATCTTTTGGACATGCAATTCCAGAATCAGCATGACGTCTACATGGTTTGTTTTTTCACTTCATTAAGTACTCTGATTAACAGTCACCTTGTGGATGAGAGGACTTCTGTATCTAAGTTACTTTCAATTCTCTCTCATCCTCCTTAGTTTGTTTCTTTCCTCATTAAATTTCATCAAAATTCACTATTAGTGGCATTTACAGATAAATGCATGTAGTTAGAGAAGATAATGCTAAGTGAAGTTAGCCAATCCAAAAAAAAAAAAATCAAATGCAGAATGTTTTCTCTGATATAAGGAGGCTGATTCATAGTGGGATAGGGAGAGGGAGCATGGGAGGAATAGAGGAACTCTACATAGCGCAGAGGGGTGGGAGGGGAAGGGAGTGGGCAGGATTTTAGAAATGATGGTGATGGTCATTATTATCCAAAGTACATGTATGAAGACACAAATTGATGTGAATATACTTTGTATACAACCATAGATATGAAAATTTGTGCTGTATATGTATAATAAGAATTGTAATGCATTCTGCTGTCATAAATAATTAAATAAATTAAAAAAAAAAAAAAACTAACAGAAAAGCACTAGAAGTATCTGGTCCAAACTAGGAGCTCACTATTTATTGAGTGAATGAATCCTGTCATTCGTAGCTGTGCCTTAAATGATCAAGAACCGGAAATAGTTTTTTTTTTTTTTTTTTTTTACATTTATTTCAAAAATTTTTCCTATGGAACAAATTATACAGCCAAAAGTCCCTAGAAGTGGAGTATTTGAACCATCCACATCTGGAATTGTTTTTGCATTGGTCCTCCTTCTGAATTCATTCTTTGGCTAGGTTTATGACTGGCTAACCTAAATGGCCCATTGATGTCAAAGGCTTTTGTATAATCATCAGTGGGAAAAAAATTACTATCCTGACCCAGTCAGTGAGTAGGAAAGCTTTGTAGGAGCGTCCGTGGTCACTCTTAGTCACATAAAGAGAATCCTCATCTTTTCATCAAGATAACAGAACACAAAGAATATTAAAATAGGAGATTGCCTTGAAAGAAAAGGTGAAAGAATTCTTTTCATATCCTACCTCATTAATAACTTAATGATCGAGGCTGGGCTGTTGGAGAACAAAGAGTTGGAAAATCTTAGTGGCAAAATGTATTTCCTGTTGTCCTTACCTGTGGAGTGAAATCCCATTTTCATGCTCTATTGGCTTGTTAGTGTCCTCTCACTGCTTTCTAAGGGAGATACAGGACTTTTTTTTTTTTTTCCTTTTGGTGAATTTGGAAGGAGAAATTAAACATAAGGTGCTCATGCGTTTTCTTTTTCCTCTTGTGAACTGGATGCTTTAAAGGAATCATAGGTTCTGCTTATGATCTGTTCCTGGGATAGGAGGCCTACTCCTGCCCACTTCTTCTATGACTGCCTAATCCTCACACCAAGAATTAGAAACACTCCCTACCCATATTCTCTGATGTCACCTTTATCACCTGAACAGGTAACCCTTTTGCCTTCATCTGTCTTACTTCTTTGTATCATAGCTGATCTAAAAAAAAAAAATTAAAATCAGGCAGAGATCTGTTTATTAATCTTCTTCAATCAACCCTAAATGGGTCTTAACTGATCAGCATTAATATCTTAACTGAAAGGGCAGAGGCAATAAGAATTATGGAGTATTTAAGTCCTTACTATTCTGTATGCCTGAATTACTTTGTAAAATGTCAGATTCCTTAGTTCCTAAATGATCTTGCAAAGTCTTCCTAATTAAATTGAAGGAATCAGCTGAGAGAGAAACACATCTTCCAAGGTACAAACCTCTTCCATATTTTTACCTGTAGCTGCCACTCAATAAACATGAGTGATCAGAGAGAGAAATAACGATAGAGACCAGAAAAGATCTGAAATAAAAGATGAATGTTGCTCTTTTCCAGTCTACTATTTTAGGGACAGTTTGATCCAAACCATTTGAGATGACAAGATTAAAGAATGGATAAAAAACGGATAAAGCTACTTTTACCAAAACACTTTTTAAGAATTTTCGGTGCACATTTTGTAGAGTATTATGCCAAATAAACAAGTACCCTAATATAAAGGACCCATAGTATCAATTATTATCACTGTCAATCAGAGAATGAAAGCAGTCTACAATGGGCCTGACAGAACTGACTATTATGATTGTTTCTGCAATGTTAGAAATATGTAAATGAAGACACTTCAAAAAAGATTTTGACACAACAGGTTTAACAGATAGGGCCTAATTATGTCAGTCAGTGGAATTCAATTACCAGGAGGAGTGGATGGACATCCTAGACACAGAGCTTGGATTAAATCTGTCCATAATTTTTTTTAGATCTAGTTCAAAGTAGAAAACAAATTCCAAGTTCTTAATTCTCTGAGATTATTTATTATGACTCTATTTTAATATTAAGTGGAAAATAATTAAGAACTCTATTAAAAATACATAATTTTCAAGGGTATAATTTAAATCTTCACATTTTCAATAATTTGCAGGTAAATTCTTATGTTTTTAAGGAAATTCCTGCCCAAAATTAACAGATGATTAACACAGGGTAGCTGATGATTAGTCGCTAAAAGCAGCTCCCCAGAGAATTATGCCTTCTAGTATTGACACCTGTGTACACTCACCTCCTATTAAGGCAGTGGGTTAGACCTGTGGCTCGCTTTCCGACCAACAGAATGCAGTAAAAATGATATTGCATAACTTCCAATGGTAGATCATAAAAAATTATTTTGCAGCTTGTACTTGGGTCTCCTGAAATGCTCACTCTGAAAGAAGTCAGTTGCCATGTAAAAAAAAGAGACTGCCGTATTTCCCAATTGAGCCATGTGGAAAGCTGCACTGGGAGACAGATTGCAAGCTCCAAGGTGCTCCAGCCATTCCAACTAAAATGTCAGAGATGGAGAAGAAGCTATTGTATATATTCCACTCCTGCCAGGCCTTCAGAAGACTCCAGCTCTGCTGTGATCTGACTGGAGCTATGTGGGACACCCCAAGTGAGAACCATCAGCTAAACCCAATCAAATCTCAGGAACTGATGGATAATAATAAAATGTTGGTGTAAGTTTTGGAGTAGTTTGAAATGCACCAACGGATATTCAGGATTTGGGATAGAGCTGAAAGAGCTTAAGGTAGGAGCCAGAGCCTTCCTTATTAGACTCCTATTTACTACTTGTGTGATCTTAAATAAATTACAACATATCTGCATCTGTATTATGTTTTGTAAAATGAACAGATTAGACTAGATCTAGGTCACATCTGAGGACTATTGAAGGGATTCATGTAATCTACAGTTTACTTGAAATTTATAGGAGAATCTTAAATTTGAAGTCAGAATGTATGGTTTTCAGCAGATTTTCAAAGGAAAAGATTTTGTAAGATCACAGTATTTCTAAAGCTTTCAACTTGGAATTCCAATTATTTTATGAAAGCCAATGAGAAAATCAAAGCTTACTGGTGGCATACTATAATCAAGATTTTGCAGACTAAATGTTATAAAAGTAGAGATGGATATCAGGTCACATTATTTAAGAATGCTTTTAAATCTTTATTTAGTTAAAATGGTTAAAATGGTATTTCCCATTCAACACCATCCCATAAATATTTTACCTCAAAACATTCGAAATTGTGAGATCAGTTTTAAGAAACTCTTAAGGAATAATGAACACAGCAGAGATTTCTTTCAGGGATTATGTGCTCTTCAAAGATGGCATCTTCCAATTTCTAGCAGATTCCCCATAACCTGGTATTTTCTTATTCCTCCAATAATCCAAGTCTAGTTTAAGTTTTAATTCAGTTCACAGTTGCATAAATTCAATTACATTCATGTATTTCCTCATAATGAAACAACTTCTCAATTGAAACAGCAAAATTAATGAATAACAATTATATGCCCAAAACTATCCTATTTGTCATCATTCAATATGTTTGTCAAAATTTTCAGAGTCAAGATAAGCTTGTTAGTATTTGACATCTGTCTCCACTAGCATGTAAGTCCACAGAGGCAAGGATCTTTTGTCAGTTTTGTGTATTGAGTTATCCCAAGATATATCCCTAGAACCATGTGGGCACTCAATAAATATGTGTAAAATGAATGAGTAAATATGCTTTCTGGAGAAATTTGAAAAGGAAGTTGCTAGCAGTAACACAGTGTCCTGCATCCTGAGTAGTATGATTTCTGTACAAAAAAAAATATTATATAGATAGGGACAGAACAGTCTCTTTGCCTAAATAGGACAGAAGACAGTAAATAAAAGGATCAAAATTGACTTCCAGTGCACAGGAAGGAAAATAACTTGAATTTAATATTTCTAGAAAATTGTACTGCTTCCAATTGCTATGTATTCCTTTAAGAATCTTTAGAAATTAGAATAATATTCTAAAATATTATTAGAGTTAAAATGCCAATGATATCAGTGAACTAAATCTGAAATGACAACATAACTGCTAACTATTTTCTTTTTTTATGAAGTAAATATAAGAAATATTTACTTTCTCATAAAGAGGAAATTATGAAAATGATATAGCAGTAAACTGAAGTATTGTCATTAGAAAATTGCTCATAATCTGATAAGATTACTTATATGCAGGATTGCTTATTTTCAGAATATCTACAGAAATTCATCAGATTTTAAGATAGGAAACCATGCTCTTGGTCTACAAATACTTAAAATGCATGTATGTGCATGCACACACACAAAGTTCACCTCCCTTAAACACAAAGGACCTTCATGGTGATTTTATATGACCCATGTGATAATGGCTTCCTTTATTCTAAAGATTTTAAAAAATATGCTTTATTTTACCAATATTATTAATGAATCCTTTGTGATTATGTCTCCTAACTACCTTCCTTTTCTTTTCTTCTCCCTTCTTTCCATTTATTCTCTCCTATTACTTCTCCAAAAGAAGAGGATTCCACATTCTTTGTTAAAAATTTTTACTTTGTAGAAGATAATGATGGCTCTGGCCCATTTCTAGAGTTACTCCATTGTAGTAATAACTCCTTTGTTGCTTATTCTTCTTGCTGCACCTACAACCTGATTGGTGCTTAAGTTGACCACTGGAGGCACAGGTTAATGGTGTGTTCCAAAGTCACAACTGGAGATAAACACACTGCAGTGAGTTTCACTTTGGGTAAGCATGCATCAGACTACATACTATCCTGGTCAACTTATAAAATCACACTTAAATCACATTTTAAATGAAGAGGTATTAGCATATACCATTCCCTCTACTATTTGACTAGGAAAATAATGTGATTTCTATTAGCTGGTGATAACAATGTGGCAACAAAACAAAACAAAGTGTTAAAGTGATATCTCTGATGTCATAATTGCAATGAACTGAAAATTGTTCCTGGTTTTCTTATTTCAATTTTTACTCAATAGCTAGAGGTTCATGGGTTTCTTAGCAACATATCACTTTTCTTGTTTCCCATATTTTGTGAGCTATTACATACTGATAATTCTTCGAAAACTAACAATATTTCCTCAAATTTCAAGCTTTAGTAGGAAAAACAGGAATAGTAAATTTCTATAATCTTAATTTACAAAATGGGCATTTAAGGCATTTAGGGGACAAGTTGATATTCTTTTCTTCTTCTCTTGTTTTTTTTTTTCTTAACTCTAAGCAATTTCCTTCCACAGCATTAAGAATGATGATGTCTCCTATTAAGACTAAATGAAGAAAAGTCATGCTCCTGAGATTGATTTCCAAGTCAACATCATGCAGGTAACTTTTTCTGAGCATGTTTCTTCTCCACATTGGGGAAAATCATGAAGATTCAGGAGGAGAAAATCTCACATGACCAAGAGTTTTCTTTCCTATTGTCTCAAACACCATTTTTTTCTATAAAGTTATAAGAAGAAAGATGTGAAAATTTTTATCAAATGATGGATTTGAATGTTTTGAAATGTATAATGCAAAACAGAGAGTTTTTAAATAAATAAAAACATTATGCAATCACTCCTTAAATCCTGCTGAATCAACTTTATAATGCCAAACTTGAGCCCCTCCCAAATCTAGGCTTTGTGTTTGTCACTTCTGACTTAATAAATAATATGAGGTATTGCTAGATCTTGCCTGAAAAACCTCCACGGAAATCAGAAATGCTTTAGTAGGAGAATTCAGCAGGTGGCACTCTTTCCTCTACATCTATTTTTAACTGCTTTTTCAGGGCAGAATATTAGAAGTTACTTCCCGCACGGGGGTAAACCATAGTCTTGAGTGAGCTATGATAAGTCAGTGTTGAAGATAAGGGCACCACATGCCCATTAGAAATCTACTAAATCCTTCCTAAATCTGTAAGGTAGGTGCACCCATCTTCGTTGTCTATTAATTACAACCACATTGAGAAGTAGCTACGGCCAGCTCCTCTGATGATGACTGCATTCCCATGAGAGATTAAGTGGCTCTGTGGTGGAAGAGTCCTGACTTATCCAACAAAAATGTTTCTTCACATCCTAAATGGTCTTCACATTTTCATTTCCCTACCAGCTTACCATGTAATCAATCAAAGCCTTTATAAAGAGATTCGGTCCCATCATTGGTGACTCCAGTCAAGCTGGGAACAGAAATGAGATGGACTCTGCAGATGGATGAGGAAGGAGACACTGCTGTCCTCTGAGTGAAGGAGAGCTCCAGCACTTTCTGAAAAGAAAGCTATTTTGAGCTGCCTTGACTTATTTGCAACTCCTTCTTTATATTTCTATGTAACTTCATGAAACAATGAAAAGAGGTACTGGGAAACTGTCCCCCTAAGGCCTAAAGCGGCTTAATAATTTTAATGAAAAAAGTCCATTTTCAGATCAGAAGTGACCCTTCCATCAGTCCATTTAAAAGAGATTTCTACAATGCACCGGCATGTTTAGTCCTTGCTGATGCCAAGAGTCACCCTTGTTTTACAAACTTTAGAAAGATACCCTAGCTTTTAATAATAATGTCATATTTGTCAATTTGTCTTTTATGTAATAAAAGGTTGCTGAGAGAAGAAGCTTGCTGAGGGTCTGCTATCGTAACCAATTTGTGTCTTGCCTCAGGTGAGGGACCCATGAGCAGAATGGAAAGCTTACCTGATTTTTTACAAGGACTCAACAAATAGAAGACCATTTTGAGGGCTTATGTATATGATATGAAGCAAGGTTTTAACTGATGTTTTTTAACTCATAACAGAGAGCAAATATTAGCATGGATTAGAATTCTCTTTTTAAGTATTTTTTTGTAGGTTTCTAAGACCACTTATCAATCTTATTTCATATGAGATGTCTCATCCAGGGCTGCCCAAAGCGTACAGTGGGAATAACAAAGAGTACAGATGTTCTAGATGACTGGATAAGTGGTAAGCACAGAATTGATTTGGGTAGGTATCTTTTCCATTTTCAAATAAGACAGGGGAGATGGATAATGTATTTGGAAAAGAAACCTCTGTTAGTCTATAGGTATTAGCATATAGAGACCTTTGATCCCTTAGTAACCTGCAGTTTTTATGATGAGAATTGTTTTTCTTTTATCAGGAATGTGTTTGGGAAAGGGAACTGATGAGGAGACATTTACAAGTGTGAAGCGTGGATTCTGCAGGGCACTACAAAGTAATCTAGTTGCTCTGATTTAATCAATGCATTCTGTGACTGCAAAGCTCAGATAAGCCAACATCCCTCTCTTGGAACCTTCTTTAACTGTATGTCATCACACATAACCTTCCCAGATAACTACTCAATATGCACAATGGCATACCAACCAGGGAGAACATGATGCCGAAAGCATTATGCTCATCAGAGGCTGTGGCTTTAGCCAACTCGCTGGAGATGCCCTGAGATTTCTAAGCCTCTGAGCCTGACTCTTTCTGCTCCTGTGCCATCTATAGCCCTTTCTCTGGTAACTATATAAAAGCAGGAGCCTGGTAGCACCACAAAAGGCCTGAGCAAAGTCAATGGCCATCCTACATTAAAGACTTCAAAGTTAGATGTACAACAAAAGCAACTGTAACTGAGTAGTTAATAAGCCTCAACTTGAGCAGATCCAACAGGCTGGTTTTGTTTGCTGGAGAGTCAAATCATACTCTAAGTGTTATGTGTCACTGCAATAAAACGGTAGGTATAGGGAAAGTTACTTGGGGAAAAAAGTTGGAAATTCTAGCTTAACTTGTGCAGGCAAAAACTAGACCTGTAGCTGGTTTCTTACAGTCACCAGTTATTCAATATGAAATTTAAAGACTCCTTCAATTCACAATCTGAGGGCCTTGTTCCTAATATAGACTACAGGGTGTTGAGAAGCACAGTATATTATTTCATTAAGTGCTTTTTGGGAGAAGGGGATTTAGAGGTAAAACTGCTGGCTTTGTGTGGCAAGGTCGTGACCTTTGACAACTTTGGAGCTTCCCTCTTTCATCTTCTCACTCCCCTGAGACCCCTAACTTGCAGAAGAATCAAGCCCCTAAGCCTGGGCCAGACAGAATACAGCATTGTTGTGGAGCTAGGTTCTCTCCCTCTCCCTCTCTTTCTTTCTCTCTTTCTGTCTCTCTCTCTTTCTCTCTCTCTCCCTTTTTTCCCCCTCTAAACAAAACAGATCTGAACTGAGCCAAGGAAACAAAAATGTATTGTTCCTCGCAGATGGAAGCGAGTGTCGCCTAGGTAACCAGATTAATCTCCTTTTTCTCTCCCTTCCTCTCTTGTAGTGCGGTAATCGGTGGGCTCTTTTCACAAAAAAGCCAGCCTCAAAGCTGGGGCTCTAACTAGGTTCCTAATTAGCTGCAATTTACAATGAAGACAACATGATGAGATAATAGAAATTTGCAAAATAATGACATACCTCAGCAAAATATTCCTCCTCCTAAGAACCATTTTTATACAAAAACAATAAAGAGGGCCCTTCTAAAGCAAAGCTGGAAAATGGTGGTGTATTATGTGACACAGAACATTATTGTTCGCCTCTTGTTCCCCCAATCAACAGCTTATTGTTTGGCATCTTAAATAAAAATGACTCAAATACAGGCCACATAATGATCTCCATTGCGCTAATACACTGTATATACTGAGTAGTCAAAAATGTGCGGGAGCCAATGCCAGCAGGGCTGATAAAGTAGCAGGGCCCAGGAAGGTAATTTACAATACAATGCAATAAGCATTATTACTGCTCTTAATCACACATATCTTTCTGATTCCTGTCAGGATGCAACTCTGACATCAAAAAAGGGCACCCAAAAGGAAGACTGCTAGTTAATGAAATATGATGGATCACATTTGTTTTCATGTGGTGGTTAGCTCAAATGAAGCAGCCTCCAGACTGTTAGCCAACAGTATTCTCTTGTGTGACATCAAAGACTACCATTCAATGGGGGCAGAGAAAAAAAAAATCACAGTAAGACAGCACAGAGGGAGGAGCTCCTAGGAACTGAAAGCACCATTAATAGTAATCTCTACCTTATGTCCAGAAGAACAGAGCATGAGGGGAAAAGGCCAAGGCCAACCAGTCACTGGATTCACAATGAGGATCATCAGCACCTATGTGCTGCTTTAGGGAGAATGGCACAGCTCACGCGCAGTGGGCAAGATCTGACATTTTGCTCGACAGGCGTAATTTGTCACCAGTGACAGGAGGAGCGTACCCCATGCCTTGTCTGAATCAAGACTGCAGCATCCTCTGAAACATGGAATCCAAATAAATAATAAAACAGAATCCAATGCCATGTTTTGCATCAACAAGAATCATTCATAAATGGCAACAGATTGTCTAACCAATCAGGGAAAAAAAACAACCGTACACAAAAAGTAAGTCCACATTTGCTTATGGACTAGTAATTGTGAAGAGTACAGCTGCACATACTTGAAAACTAATGGCCCCTGGACTTCCCCATAAATAACTACTGACTAAAAACCAATTGGCCAGGGACAGAAAAAGCATTAACCCCTTGGTCATTTGGCCCTCAGCAACAACAAGACGACTAGATCTCCTCACAGAGTAATTAAAAGGTAACAAGTAGGACAGATTAGAGAAGGTGCCAAATAGGCTCTAATGACTTTGGAGGAAAAATTGTTGTATTTGGTAATAACATTTGCAGAAATGCAAAAAGGAAGACCATCTGGGTATATCACAACCCCAAAGAGTTTGGCATCTGCCTTTTGGAAATGTGGCCATAATATCTCGACTTGCATGGGGCTATCAACCTTTTCCAAAGATTTAAGGAGAAAAAAAAACAACAACAAATGAATCTCAGCCAAGACAGAAAGAGAGCAAAAGGCTATGATGCAGTGCTGCAAGCTAGGGATTGATGGTCATAAATATCTGAGCTTTCCATGGATTTGACATTTACTGTAAAGCGTGATCTACCCATCAAACGAGTTTTACTTTTGAGTTTTGTGTAATCTCTACAAAAAATGTTCTCATACATATAATTCATTGAATGACTCTATAATAATTTGGATGGAAATAACAAAAAGGAGTGTGTCAAACTATTAAATGACTGTATATGGTGTTGAAAGAAGAATGTTGAGGTATTATCTAACTGCTCTTTCCATTTCTTTATACTGTGAGTAGCCATGTTTATCTTTTAAGATGATTTAACGAATAAGAGCAATGCATCAAGGCAGATCTACCCCCCCTTGATCTCTGTGCCCCTGTTCCCCAGAAGCGCCACCCTTAAGAAGCCCCCAAATCTGTTTTATCTGCTCACATACCCTGGGGCAGCTGAACACAGCTGGAGAAAACCATGCAACTGCATGTTGGGGCCAGGATCCCACCAGCACCCGTGCTCTGAACCCCAAGAGTCTTCTTAGCTATCTTTCCTGACCTCCTCTCCACAGCTCTCTTAAATCTTCATTGCTCTCTTAACTTCATCCTTCCTGTCATTTTCCCAGAGAGATGCCCTACCTGCCCCACCCATGCATATCATTTTCTGCAACTCTCCTTACGCATCTCTGCAGGGTCAATATCTTTCCCTCTGTTTGACACTGACCTCCCACTAAGGACTCAGATCCCCTCTGTTCCTATCCGCACAGCCCCTGGCTTCTCATTTTCCCCAATCCTAATGGCGTCTTGTGTTCTACCATGTGGTTCTTCTAAACCTTCACCCAGGCTCAATCATTCTCATCCTGCTACATCCCATCATCATGCCTCCATCTCCTTTTAACTACCTGCCTATCACATGCATTTCCAGAGATTCTTCATTCCAGCCTATTCTCATTGGTCATGTTCACTTCACAGAAAGTTGGATTCTAAACTACAGATTTAAATACTTTCTCCCTCACAGTTTTGGCTATTTTGATCGTTTCCTTAGAAATTTCTACCTGTATTTTTATGCATCTATCTATAAAGAGCTGAACATATTTTAAGAATGAAAAACACAATTTTCAACACATCTGATGTGTCAATCTCAAAGTTCTGATCATGATGAAAGTATGAGAATCATAGAAAGTAAAATGGATGGAACTTTGGGTTTCTTTTTAATTTTCTTCGGTTGGAAATGAGACCTAAACACTGAAGGTCATAAAGTAAGTTAAGAGCAGAGCTAAAACCTAACTTAGGTTCCCTGAATGCTAGAAATTGAATTTTGTTCTCTAAAATACCCACCTCCACACATAATTCTGTCAAAAATTAACAAAACAGCTGGACATGGTGGCACATGCTGGTAATCTCAGAATCTGAGGAGGCTGAGGCCAGAGGATCACTAGTTCAAAGCCAGCATCAGCAACGGCAAGGCACTAAGCAACTAAACAAAACCCTGTCTGCAAATAAAATACAAGACAGGACTGAGTATGTGGCTCAGTGGTTGAGTGCCCCTGAGCTCAAACCCCAGTACAAAACCAAAAAAAAAAAAAAAAAAAAAAATTGTAGCAAACAATATAACATTGAGTGCAATTTTAAAAGGAGACCAATTTGCATTAAAGTGCTCTCCATTCTTAATTCTATGGATAAAATAAAGATATCTCTACCCAAAGAAGTCCGAAAAATTCCATAGAGACAAAACAGAGATCAGAAAAATAAATGGCCAAATCTGGGATTTGAAATGAAATATATAAAGATAAAATTATAGAATTTAAAGATTCAAGGGACCATACAGATCATCTAGCCCAAGACTGGAGTCTCAGAAAGAAAACAACCTCCTGGAAGTAAACAGCTGTGTTTCTTCCATACTGAATCTTTGTCCAAGCCAAACTATATGGTAATGAGCATTCACTCTCTCCTAGTATTAGACCATTGGAGGGAGGAGTGAGTTATCTGTGGAGTTGTGTAAAAATCCTCACAAGTTCACTGCAACAATAGTTAATTAAATGTGCCTAGTGTTTCGGGGCTGATTTACTACTATAAGGAGCCCATTTTCTTCCAGGGAGAAGCTTAGTAACTTGGAACTCAATTTTACTTAACATCATTTGATCGAAATCTATGCATTATATTTCCTTCTAAAATATAAGAAGCAGTTGAAGGGACAGAGGCAATTAAAAACTGTTACCAAAGGGAAAAATGTTATTATTAAATCCCTACATGGATGTATGCATTCTGGGGTCCACCCTGTGTGCCAAGGCCAGTTTGGTGAAGCTGAACTATAATTAGGTCCTTTTAGTAATTAAATCCCTTTGAACAAAGTAGAAAGCAGAATCATGTGATGCTGAATTCTGGAACAATAGGTCATATTCGAATAATTTCTCCTTTGATTTACTCTTAGAAAAAAATTTGACTCATCAATGTTGAGAAATCCTTAACTTTTCAAATATACAAACTACATAATATATAGGTAATTAAGGGTCAAAGTTCTTTGACTTGGGTCCTACCATTAACCAACCTCCTAAGCCCTATGAAGATGTGAGGTGTAGTTTAAGTCCATAACTGGAATTGTGGCTTGGGTAATCCCGTTAATCATTACACCTGGGGGGACTGACACAAACCTGGGAGTCTCTGCTCCCTACCCCAAAGTCAAAAAAAGCAATGCACACAAAGGAAGTCTTCCAAACCAGCATTAACAACGTTCAGGCAGTGCTCTTTACTTAAAGGAAGAAAACAATTAAGTGAAACCTTGAAGTAATCTCATTCTGCCTGTTTAGCCTCTTCATCCCTCAATGTGTGGTTAGCAAGTGTGGCAATCAGGGCTAAGGCCTGCTATCATTCGGCCTTAATTAAAAAAGACACAAGCAGCGGAGCTGTGAATTAGAAATGTAGCTACGCACTACCCCTGATTAATTCGAGGCTCATGTTGGATTAATAACTCCAAACAAAGAACAAAAGGAAATTGTTATGCGAATTGCAGCCCTCCCAGGCCAGACAAAGGTCAAATCACAGGATTTCAATTTCATCCGGAGTCGCTTAATCAACTCCCTCGGAAGGAAGACCATATGTAGTTCTGAAAGCTACCCATTGTAGTCCTCTTGTCGCTGGACCTGAGAGACGGCACAGTCATCCTCTCAAACTATTCTCAATCGCTTCTCTTCTTTCCCCTTTAATATGACAAAAACTTCATTATGACCAGTGATTAAAGAAGAAGAGATCTGCCCTGCAGAAAACATCTCAACAACTGCTGGTTTATGGAGTAAGCTGGACACTCTTGGCACAGAGCCTAAGGAGAGCTCACTCCCTTTCTTGAGAAAGGTCTTCGCCAGCAGCGACAGTCAGCACCAAGACAAGGGTGACGGTGACATCATTGGCGGAGCACTGAGAGGGTTATGTGACTCCCAATATGTTTATGGATACATGGTAAAAGAAGACAATTCCTATCTATTAAACTAAAGGAGAGTGCCTGAGAGGTGCAGTCCATGAGATTTTGGGAGGTATCAGAAGACAAGACTCTCCCCTGGGGCATGATTAGAAGTTCTGCATGAGAACTTGGTTGGCAGGTCTAAGTGCCTCAGGAGACCTGAGGAGCACAGCCTGCCACCCAGCAGTTCTAGTCTCCTCCACATGTGGGGAGGCCTCCAGTAACTGCAGAGGACTGATGTGGGCTGAGAATGGCAGACTCCCATTAGCAGGAAGGATTTAAGTGATTTAAGATGCAATGACTTACACCAAGGCATCACTACTTTTCACCTTGTCAACACAAAGTGCTTCCAATGGTAAATTCTCAGGACCATTACAACACGGTCCTCTGTGATCAAGACTTAAGTGCTCCCTAAATGAAATTCCAGCAATTAGGTAGTTCTTTCAAAGGACAAAAAGTATAACCTTGGGAGATTTCAATACAAGGATTCCAAGACGGTCCTTTGACCTAATGGCATCAGTACTTTAGGCCAATTATGGTAAATATAATTCTAATCTGGGATGATTCATTTCATTTACTTGAGGAAGTGTTCTACATATGAGAGGTGCTCATAATCGTGGACTGTCAGGATTTGTAAACTGTCATCTGATATGGCAAGATTTTCAGCCTCTGCCTTCCTCACAGAATGAAATCATCATCATCACCTTCCTGTATTCTAGAATTCTGTCATTAGAGGAATTCATACATTCCTCTGAATCCCATTATGCTTTGTCAGGACTTCTCTCACCACACGTAGCCTTTTCTCATTTATGTTATTCATGCATCATCCTTTTATTCATTAAATAAACATTTACTGAGCACTTACTATGTGCCAGGCACTGTGCTAAGCACTGGAGATAAAAGGATGACTAAAAACTGATGACATCTTTGCTCCCGTGGTATTTGCGATTCAGTCTTTGAGACAGGTAGCAAGCAAACAAAAGTATAAAACTGCAAAATCATAATGTCACAAAAGACAATGCATGATAACTTGAGGCTTTATCCTATCAAGGGAGGTAATGGAAGTAAACATTTTTCTCAGGTATATAAGAATATAAGTTGAACTTGGTGAAAAGAGAACAGGCAAAGTTTCAATTTCCTGAAAGACCATGATAAGTGGATGGGTTTAAAAGGAATAGAGGGGTGCCAATGGAGTCTGGAGGGGCAAGTGGACCCTAGGACATAGAAACAAAATTCTTGGCCATGTTAAAGATTCTGATTCATCCTAAAAACAGCAGAAACCTCTGGAAGTGGAAGTGGCCAAAATACCATCAGAATTGTGATGTCATTGTAATTTGCCTACCACAAGTTCTCCAGTGGCTGAAAGCCATTCAGTGTTGTGCCTTCTGGTGCCAAGCACAGTGCTTTGCACAATAGAAAAGCATCTTTCTCCCAAAGATTGGGGCGAGGCTGATTCGGTTGATATCATGCCCCATAAAAACCACCTTGTCTAAGTCATTACTGTGGCAAAAGATGATGGTCCTTTTTTAAAAGAGAACTATTCCTTAATGAAAGCTATTTTCAACTCGATTAAATTCGAAAGCCTTTTAGTATACTGTTTGCTCAATACCACAGATTGAAAGAATGGCTTTCAACTTAACACCACATTGGGACGGGCAGTCACAATCACTGATATCAAGGCCCTCAAAAAAAAAAAAAAAACTTCTGACCATGTGTAAAGAACTGGCATTCTGTCCTTAAAATGGCTATTATGGCTATTGTTTGGATTGAGTGACATATCAAGAGAAAACAATGATTTCTGCCTTCTGAGATATCCAAAGGTGAAATGGCATTGCTTTTTCCCAAATTAGCGGCCATTATATGAACATAAACTCTGCTATTTCAATTTAGTGGATGTAAAAAAAAAAAAAAAAGGTACAAATATATCTGTGAGTCAGAATTCCCAGGGAGCATTCATGGAAGCTAAGTTCCCTATGTGACATGCAACTATCAAACAGTGAGCACATACGGAAAGCATACTCAGATGTTTGTCATATGTAATTGAACAGCTGCATCAACAGAGCTTTTCTGAGGATTATTCGTCAAGTTTCTTCTTAAAACCATTTCATTTTCTTTCACAAACGTATGTTAATTAATTAATTTTTTTGTTTATTTATCCTGGTACTAGGGATTGAACCCAGGGGTGCTTAACACTGAGCTATATCCACAAACTTTTCTATTTGTTCATTTTGAGACAAGGTCTCATTAACTTCTTATGGACTTGATAAGTTGCTAAGATGGGCTTAGAATTTGCAATCCTCCTGCCTCAGCCTCTTGAGTTGCTGGGATGACAGGCATTGGCTACTTTGCCAGCTGAATTTTTTAATATTAATCTGAAACTCAGAGAACCCACCAAATTCTAAATTTAAAACCTATATGATTATAGACTTGTAAAATTTTATGGTATTTAGATACAAAAAAATATATATCTGTGTAGAACTTTTTGATTCTTTTAGCTGGTAAAAATGTTACCACAGATAACATTTAATAAAATAAGTGACCAAATTAATCACTAAATTTCATTGCTCCTTTACCAAAATTTAACACTGTTATACATGGTGATGTATTGGGAGTCATTTTAAGTTTCAATCTTAAAAAAGGCATTGAAAAATCTTTGACAACCTTTAGACAAATAATTAAATGTGTCATGTACTAGGCTGAATGCATATGTAACTATATATAAACACAAAATATATAAGTGTATATAAACATATATACTAATACATGTAAATATATAATTGTTTTATTTTTTTCATTCAATTATTTGTTTGGAAAACTAAGTCATAGGCCAGATATAGTGGTGCAAGCATGTAATCTCAGTGACTTGGAGGCTGAGACAGGAGGATTGGAAGTTCAAGGCCAGTCTCAGCAATTCAGGCCCTTAACAACTTACTGACACCCTGTCTCAAAAACAAAAAAAAAAAAAAAATAAGAATAAAAAAAGGGTTGGGGATATGGCCTAATGGTAAAAGCATCTCTGGGTTCAATCCCCAGTACCAATAAATAAACAAACAGGAAAGAGAAAGAAGGCAGTGGGGGAGAGGGAGGGAGGGAATAAAGAAAGAAATCAAGGAAGAAAGGGGGAGGGATGGAGGGAGGGAGAGAAGAAAAGGAAGGAAAGAAAGAAAGAAGGGAAAAAAGAGAGAGGTGGCAGGGAGGAAGGGAAGGAAGGAAGGAAGAAAGAAAATAAATCTACATCATGAGATGCAGGTGTCCCATTTGCTAATTCATTCAATATTTATTAAATGCTAGCTATGTGTCAGGCACTGTAAATAAATCCTGCCCTTGAGTTGCTTTCATTGTCTTTTTGACATATGAGGAAAATCTGACTAGGACAATAAGTAAATGAGTCTATGTGCCCAGTGTCACATATAAAGTAAGTGGTAGATCTAGTTTCTGAATTCCAGAACCTCAGATTTTAACCTTCCTGCTATGCTTCTGTTAAAATACTGTAGCTTCAATAAGCACTAAGCTAAACACCCTCTTGTCATAAGCTAATTTAGACTAAGGTAGTTATTTGGAGAATATTCTTCATAATTTGTAAATTATTAAAATACAAGGAAGTAAATTATTGCTTCCTACTAAATTGTACAACAATACAAATCAACCTAGATTTAGCTTTCAAATAGCTATTATATGACAAGGATGAAAATTCCGTATAAGTTAAAAATAACCACAGAATTCAGAAAGTACAGGAATTCATAGGCATTTGCTCAGTCTTAGAATTTGGCTTCAAAACAAGCTGACTAAATTTGACCACATTTTAGATATTTCTAAATACGTGTAATAATTTAGGAGTATTGATTCCAAATTATTGTACTCACAAATGCCATCAAGGTCATAAGGAGAAGGGGTTCAATAATAAGTTAGCACCAAGGAGAACACATAAAAAAGACTACAGCCCCAAATCTCTGTTACATACCCAACCTGCAACTCTACTAGGAATTTTACTTTGCATAATTATGGAAAATTATAAAGCCTAAGTTCAAGCACATAGATAAAGTGGGTATTAGAAATTGGTAATACATTCCAAATTTCCCCACCTGACAAAATATACCAGAAGTTGTTTCTCTGAACCACTTGTGTATCCATAAAAATAAAAGACTATCAGTCCTAAAGACATAAGATAAACAATAATCAGAGTTCTCTAATTAAACATTTAGTAAACCCTTCCTTACACCAAATTTTAAATTTATAGTTACTTTAAAGAAGTCTTTAACAATGATATAAAAAAAACCTGTGGAAAATACTTTAAAATGCAACCTATGCTATATTTAGTATATAATTATACAACAAAAGGAAAGGAACAATTTTTTTAAAAAAGGAGAATGCTCCCCCCAAACTGGACCACAGCAAAACTGGGAGCATGAGTCTTTGAACTTTAAGGACAACATTAGCTTGAGAAATGGAAAGCTGGGAAAATAAGGATTACAACCCAAAGAGGTGGCAGCTAAGAAAACCCAGATCCTGGTAAACTCAGTGTGTGTCTAAATGGAAAGAAACATAGTTTTCTGAACTCATATAAAAGGTTTGAAGGTTACATAAACAATTTTTAGTCTAGAGAGAGAGAACTAAAAGTTACTAACTTTAGTTCTCTTTCTTCAACATCTTCTTTTCTAATTTTAACATAATAAATTTGCTAGCAGTTTTCCCAAAGAAAATATTATTTTCTCTGTAGAGAATGGTGACCCTCTGGCCTTTCAGTAGTCAAGGAATAACGTGTTCTTAGCTGGAAAATATTCTCTATCCTAGATATCAAGTGGTATCTAATGTTCATTACATGGAAGAGTAAAATACTTCTTTCAAATCCCCATGTTAAAAATAGTGATATCTTAAGTACTTCACAAAATAGTACACTTTAAAATACTAATGATTAGAAATACTGAAAACTCAAATTCCATAGAACAAATAAAAACAGTCATTTGTGACCATCCAATTTTCCTTGTCTTAAATGAATCAGGAAAGTGAGCAGATTCTTAACTAAGTGAACAATTTTATCAAGGTACAGAATAATCAACACAGAATCCTGTAAACCTAACATTGACCTCCTAAAGCCCATACCTGCATTCTAATGCACAATGCTAAAATGGATTGGATTACTGGATTTAAATAAAATTGTGGAATCTGAACAACCCAATACAATTTAGCTTCTTTTTGAATGAACAGATTTAGTGTAGCAATACTCTGAGAAAAGCCCAAACATCTTGTGATATCTGATATAAAGAGTAAAGGAAGAGGCAAAGGAAAATGAAATTTGGCCTCAGCAGCCACATCTTTTGCTTCCTAAAGGAAATGATCTTGACAGAATCCTGGGAGTGATGGTTGCAGTGATCCTTACTTGCTGGGCTACTGAAGATGACAGACTCAACATCCAAAGAGTTTCTCCAACTCTGCATTAAACATTCTAGGTATCAAAGATCTCACATCTCAAGAGAGAAATCTGAGAAAAACTTTTTTTTTTCAGTCACTCATGGTAATTGAATAGCAACTGAAAAAATCCCACCAGTACTATGGTTAGAGCTGGTGAGGCCTTCACTATGGAGAAAATGGAAACTGAGGCTATAAATGTTAAATTGCATGCACACAGTTCTTTAAGGTTCTCCATGACATATATACAACAGGGTTAAGGTAATCTCATCCACTCTGGAGAAGAGGAGGCCACTGAGGGAATAGTGTATTGCCATCAAAGCCTCACACCATGCTCCAAGGACTTTGCAGCAATAGTAAATATGGTGGAATGAGATGGACATCATTACCCTAAGTACATGTATGAAGACACAAATGGTGGCAATATACTTTGCATACACACAGAGATATGAAAAATTGTGCTCTATCTGTGTAATATGAATTGCAATGCATTCTGCTATCATATATAACAAATTAGAATAAAAAATAAAAATAAATTTAAAAAAGAAAACTAAGGTGACAGCAGTAGTGGAGTCTTTAAGAAAAATGTATACATAGCTAAACTTATCAAGGTTAGTTTAAAAGCTGGGCGGAATTGGAAAACGACCTATGGTATTTGTATAATTATAATCTCATTGCCTAACATCGATTCTTCATTGAAAAACATCTCAAATTGTCTCTGATTCACTATTCCACCAGTTCTAATCCACACAAAGTTTTCATACTGAAAACTAATAGATACTCATCTATGCGTCTTTCTCTTCTTTCCAAGGCATTTTGTCACTGTCACATTCCTCTATTTCTTCTGATCCATTCTCCACTCTACATCCATATTATCCTTTAAAAATACAAATCCAGACCCTTCAAACTTTGCCTCTCACACCACAAATCTAAGGCAACACTTTAAACGAGGCAACTGATCCTTTTCAATCCAGTTCCTTTCAACTACATTGCTCATGTGCTCTGTGCTATTCCCTATCTCACATCTTGCCGTTTCTTGATTGTGCAATGCACAATCTGACTTCCAAGCTTAGAACATAATATTCTACGACTCCTATAGCTTTGAGGGTAGAAGATACTTTCCTGGCTGTTTGATTGGCCCTCCCCTCCTAGGCCTCTGTGCAGTCAAAATTTCTGCTGCTGCACTGAATAGATTGCAATACTTCTGCAGCAGTTAACACTTCCGCAATAAGTAGTACTTTTTAAATGTCCACATTTTCTTTTTATTTGAAGATCTTGAGGGCAGGAGAGTGTACATCTCTTATTCAGTGTAAAACTCCAAGCACTTAGCATGGTGCTTGCCACACAGTGGACACTTCTAAATATTTCTAGATGAATGAAATTGGTTGTTTCTTTGTAGGGTAACAAAAGACATGGATCAGAGTTTTAGAGTTGTAATACATCAAAAAGGTGAAATGAAGGTTCATCTAAACTAAACTTTGGAGGGTGGAAAAATACATGTTGATGTTCCCCAAGGAGAAAGACGTGGCTTCTTCCTCTAACTGCTTGCATTAGCACACTGCTATGCTGGTACAATAAACAGACTGATTTAAAAATCAAATAGCCAACTCTGAGAAGTGTAACAATCCCTGGATTAGTACAGGATGATAACTGAGAGATCTGCTATATTAAATCATGACAATAAAAGTAAAATCCCTCCATCTTTTCCTGGATTACACTTAGAGCTCAAATCAGAGAGCCTTAAATGAATAATAATGAATGTATGCCTCTGTGAATGACTGAAGCCTGAAGCACATTTTAACTAGAGTATATACGTCCCTTTGGATGACAATTATAATTCAGACCATACACTAATTAGCAGCAACATCTATTTAATATTATTAAGTGGGTTTAAAATATGTTTTTATTAGTTTCTGAAAGTAAGAGAAAGGACACTTCACACAGATACAAAAAAGCAGAGACTCTAACTTAACAAATAAGCACATGCTATGGAGAAGCAAAATCAAAACCAATTATATTTCAAAAACTACCATATTTTATTTTTCTGAGTAATAATGACTAACTGTACTCATATGTAGGAGACCCAACAAAAAATTTCAAAATACACATTTCTCCACACAATGACGACATTCTTAATAGAAAATTTTTGTTGTTTCCTATTGACTATATTGCTTAGCAACTGTTCATGATTCCTTTAAAATTAATATATTGCCTCATCAGTTTTACATCAGAGTTAAGTGTACCTTAATGGAATATTTACCAAGAGCCAAAACTTCTCCAACATTTTCATTTTTAGATAAAACTCCATTTGGCCTCAGCTATACCATCAGTATTTCTTTAAGCAGAATTCTGAATTGCAATTGTATTTTTTTTTAATATTGACCATCTTCTTCTTACATTACTTTTGTTTTCATTTTCTATGCTTTAAGTTTCTCAATAAAAAGGTTAGAAGGAAAAGTCCTTCAAAATTTGTTTTTAACACTTTGAAGATAATTTTTTAAGATAGATGATTGATATGAAATATTTTGTTTGAAAGATTATTTTGGGTTAGTTCTATTTAATTAAAGAATTGGAAGATGTTAGTAACTCAGATTTACAGTGTTTATGAAGCACTTCACCTATTCTATGCTCAGTTCTTACTGTGTGATATGGAATAATACATTTCATTCTCATAAAAACCCTGTGAGGTATGTGCTATTCCCCCTTCAATTTACTGATGAAAACTGAAGTGCTTATTTTAAGTTCCATACTTAGCCAGGACTTAGGCTTAAATTGAGTTACTCTGGCTCTAAAAGCTCTGCCTTATGGGACTCTGTTATGCCAACTCTGTAAAAATACAAATAATGGTACTTTTGGATAGTTCACTATTCAAGATATTCTCTCACCATGAGTAACAAAAACAGACTTGAACAAAAAGAACAAAGTTAGATTCATCACACTACCTGCCTTCTGAACATATCACAAAGCCACAGTAATCAAAACAGCATGGTACCACTGTAAAAACAGACACACAGACCAATGCAACAGAATAGGGAGCCCATAAATCAATCTTTGCATTTGCAGACAACTAACTTTTGACAAAGGTGCCAAGAATACATGATGGGGAAAGGACTGTCTTTTTAATAAATGGCATTGGGGAAACTGGCTATCCAAAAAGAGAATAATTAAATTAGACTCTTATCTGTCATTGTATACAAATATCAAATCAAAATAGATTGAAGAATTAAATGGAAGTCCTAAGATTGTAAAACATCTAGAAAAAAAACATAGAGGAAAAACTCCATAACACTGGTCTTGGCAATGATTGTTTGGGTATTGCCCAAAATGCACAGGAAACAAAAATAAAAATAGACAAATGGGATTACATCAAATGAAAAAGCTTCCACACAGAAAATGAAATTATCAACAGAGTGAAGAGACAACCTACAGCATGGGAGAAAATATTTGCAAATCATACATCTGATAAGGGATATCCAAAACATATGACAAACTCAAATAACTCAAAAACAACAAGAAAACAACTAACCCAATTAAAAAATGGGCAAAGGGCCTGAATAAACTTTTCTCAAAAGAAGACACACAAATGGTCTGATACGAAAAATTCCTCAACATCAAATCATCAAGGAAATGAAAATTAAAACCACAATGGACTACCACCTCACACCTGTTCGAATGGCTGTTATCAAAACCATAAAAGGTGTTGGCAAGGATGTAGGGAAAAGAGAATCATTTTACACTGTTGGTGGGAATATCAATTAATACAGTCATTATGTAAAACAGAATGGAGGTTCCTCTAAAAATTAAAAATAGAACTCGCATGTGATCCAGCTATTCCACTTCTGGCTGTATATACAAGGGGAAGGCAGTCAGTATGTTGAAGAGACATCCGCACTTTCATTGTTTGTTGCACCATTTTTTACAATAGGCAAGATTTAGAAGCAATGTAAGTGTTCATAAACAGATGAGTAAAGACAATGAGGTATATATACACACTCAAATACTATGCAGCCATAAAAAGAAATCCTGCCATTTGCAGCAACATGGATGAACCTGAAAGACACTGTGTTAAGTGAATTGAACCTGGAACATAAAGACAAATACTGCATGACTTTATTTATGTATGGTGTCTAAACACATTATCACATAGAAGTGGAAAGTAAATGGTGGTTACTACGAGATGACAAGATTGGGGACAGTACTGGGGAGAAAGTAGACAAAGGATTAAAAAAAATATCCTTTCCGCTAATTCTAATCTGTGTATCCTAGACCTACATATTAGTCGTCGTCTTAAGTAATTTATAAATGGTTAGCTTAACACTCTAACTATATTAGCCCATAAAAGTATTTTACAGTGCCCTATGTTCATACCTGTCAAAGAAAAAGAATGATGGGTACAAAAATGACTGAGTAACTCAGTAACTCAGTAAGGCTGGAGATTACCATGTAGGGAGAGCAGCAAGAGCTGGGGCAGAGGCCACATTATAAAGAATTACAGTGCTAGTTATAACTTCATGATTTCATTTGCAAATTATGTTAAGCATAGGTGTAAGGGAGTCAAATCCATGTTTTAGACTGACCACAGGAGAGAATACTAAATATATACTGGAAACAAGTTATTTAAATGTCACTTTTAGTAAGCAATGATCAGCCCTCCATTAGTGCTAACTTTAGAGTGAGGAAGTGGAGGAATATAAAAATATCAATAAAGAGTAGGCACATTTGATTTCATAGCTGCTGGTACTGTGGATTTGGGTCAGGTGATGAGTTACAGATAAAATAATAGTAACAGCAATTATTAAATAAACACTCATGTTCTAATATTGCATTGATTTTCAAGAAAGGGATCAAAATCAGCTTAAGAATGATAAAATAAATTATAGGAGAAAAATCACTATAAATATTAATTTTGTGATGTAATTCTTACCCTGACAATCCATTAAATTTTCATTTTAAAATACCATGTAAATAAATTGAGTTTCTGAAAATACTTGTACCTTTTATAATTTACCTGCAATAAAGTCAGTCAGCACTGACTAGTCATATATTATTAAAGTAAGGTTCTGATATATCAAAATATTTTACTGGTTCAATTATTAAAACTACCATTAAAGGTAATATTTTCGTAGCAAATACTGTATGAAGAAATAGCTTACTAGGCTAGCATTTTCTGATTTTAACAATAGCAGCTAGTGATGAATGACATAAATTAACTTCATTTTTTCATGCATTCATTTATTCCTTCAACCAGACTATGTCAGATTAATACTAGGTAGATAAAACTGTAATAAGCTCTTTGGAAAATAGAAGTGACAGAGAAGGTATGAATATTATCTGAAATAAACTAGAAACTCAGGTAACCAAACATAGTTACATCTCAAATACACCCGTTAAGGAACAATTTTTATTTATTTATTTATTTATCTATCTATCTATCTATGTATTTATTTATAGATGGACACAATACCTTTATTTTATTTATTTATCTTTATGTGGCATTCAGGGTTGAACCCAGTACCTCACACGTGCTAAGCAAGTGCTCTACCACTGAGCAACAATGGCAGCACCAGAACATTTTATCTTTACTGAAATTTCATTCAGTGTACTTTCTTCTGTCACCCATTAGGATTAAATATAGCAGGTTACAGATTTCTCACTTTTTAACATTTGAACTTGTATCACAAATCTTTCTTCCTGTTGCCCTCTCAATGTCTGTCTTACTTTCAGTATCGGAAGGCTCTAAACTCAAATTGGAAGCTATATTTCAAGAGGTCCTGAATTTCAATAAAAATTTTGCATGTAAGCAAAAAAATTATAATCACAAATTTCATCAAAATTTTAAATGGTTCCATGGCCTACAATAGATTTTTTTATATATATAAAAACAAACAACACTGAATCTTTTCTGTAAATTGGCAATGAAACTAGAACATTTTTTTCCAAAACCAACTAAAGTAACTTTTCCAATTTGTATTTCTTTTTCCAAGCGCCTTTATGATTTTATTGCAGGATTAGGAATCAAAGTCAAAAAGCATCACCCAAAAAAGGCACTATCTTAAAATTCCAAGTTAAATTCCTAAATTGGTCTTACAATGTTCAGTTATAGAATTCAAGGTTGTTGCAAATCATTTATGTTAAAATGTGTTCAAAATTTTTCATGTTTAATCTGAAAATATACTTTAAAATTCACAGGACCATTGCAAATTGCTTTTGTTTTGTTTCTTTAAAAAAAAATGTGCCAATCAAGGCACTAAATAAATAGTTTAAAGTCTCCATGCTTTTTATGAGAATCCAACTCATGGTATTATTTTTTAATATCAAAATTTTCTACACCATCACAAATTCCATTTTGAGATCAGAGGTGTCATCCAAACAGATGGTTCTCACAGACTTTCCAAAATAGTGTAATACACAGATAAAAGTGTACAGGTTAAGTAAGAAGATGGCTAATGACGCTTTCAGAATCAGTGGAGATTCTTGTAATTTCATTTAATCTCTTACTAAGTATGGGTACTGAGCATGGGAGTAGTAATTTTCAGGGAATCTACCTATAAGCAGAAGAAATAACATGTTTAGTTCCAGGTGCATGGAATCAGCATTCTTTATGGATAACAAAGGCACAGTTTTGTTAAAGAAGATGCAGAGTCATCCTACATTAGCCCAACTCAGATCAGGAATAGAAATAGACAAATAGCACAGAGAAGTTCCCTTCTCTTATTTTCAAGGATACTTAGTTGGGATTTTTGATCTAAATACCTTTCTTTAAAAGGTTATTTATAGATTCTGTAAGTCTAGTTTATATTGTAAGAAGACCCCAATTTAGGGTCTCTCCAGCTCAGACTATGGGAAACATAGCTGTTTCGACAATCCAGATCATTTCTTTTCTCTCTCTCTCTCTCTCTCTTTTTTTTTTTTTTTTCAGATGGAGAAAGTGAAACATCTCCAACACATTGATAGTCACTTAAAGTTTTTACTTTGAAGAGGACAAAGAATCCCATTCAGCTTCTAGAGAATGAGTGAATGAGCAGGCATTTCATCTCCCAAAACTCCCTTATCTCTCATTTCTCCAGCACAATACATGTGGAAACAAAAGGCAGATTATTAAGTTTTAAAATGAAGCTACTTGTTTCTCTCCCCTCTGGGTGCCCGGCCCCTCCTCTCTGTCTCCTTGCAGCACATCTGGTAACCATGTGTGGTAGTGCTAATGAAGACTTTCCTGAGTGAGTTACAATTAGTTCCGACTGCCGCGCAGCTTTCCTGGGCTGTACCAAAGTAAAAGATGGAAACGGGGGCGAGGGGGAACCAATAACTCTTCCACTTCACAAAACTGAATTCTCCCCCACCCCTGGGACCCTCATCATCACCACCCAGGAAGAACCCCCACCCCCAACAAGGTGTAAGCAAATGCTTTCAGTTTTCTCCTTCCTCTTCTCCAAATCAGCAATGTATCCAACTTGATTGGACATACAAGCGGGCACTTCTGCAATGGTTTGAACAATAGAGAATTGTTCAGCAGATGCCAAGTCCCTTTGCTGGCCCATGTATTATACTTACCTAACAATTTTATCTACTTTAATAGAATAAATTTTTATGTTTGTGTGTTTTACCATTTGATGGATTAGAAAGAACTGCGGAAGCCCACATACTATATACAATTAGGCGGTCTTGGAAAAGCACACTTTTGTTTACTCTGGATCTCCTCCCCCCTTCTCAATCAAGCTACTAATAGAACTGTTTTAAGTTTCAACAAGGACCATATTAACTGCAGATCTCCACATGAAACAGAATGCTAAAGCCCAGCATCTCCTGAAGATGCAGGCTCAGCCTCCCAAATCCTGTTTTACATGTCTGTCTGAAATCACTGTTATTCTTGTTTGATGCTCCAATCCCCCCATGTCTAGCAAATTGTAAGTGCTCAAGAAATATTATATGGTGGCAGTAATAACCTTTGAGAGAAGATTTTCAGTGACTCTGAAGGTAGAAAATTAATGTGCTTTTTTTGTCATCTTGTACTTATACCTTATTCTAATGCCATCTACCTTTAATTTCCCCCAATTCTGATCTTATTATATGCATTGACTCAGTAAAAGTTAATCGATGATAACGGTTTATATTTCAGCCTATCGTACACTCTTGCATATATGCAGTTGGCACATGAACTCCTATAATTATTAACAGATATAATTAAACATTTACAAATAGGAATTTAAAATCAGAAATAAAAATTGGATTTCCTAATGGATCACTTACAGCTGTTACAATGTATAAATCAAACCAAGGAACATCTTGAACAAAGAAATACAGCAATAAAAAACAGCGTAGAAGAGAGCTATGAGAATATTTTTCCTTCTTTTAACAGAAACCAAAACTAAATAATATCACATCCAGGAATAGTGATCATAAATAAAAAGCAATAAGCATATTAGGTTATAAAAATAAATCATAGTCCTTCAACTCATCTAGGTCTGAAATGTAAATAATTTCTTAATAAAAGAAAGAAAAGCATCTCCTTTACTACCTATAATTGATAAATCTTTCACCTTAATACTAGTAAAATTTCTGCAAATATTTTCCCTTCTGCCTTCCCTCCTTCACTACAAATTGTGAAGAGGTTAACTGTATAGTGCCAAATCCTCAAACTAGAGAGTTTTTGCTCTGAGGTGGCCAACTGTTTGCTTTCATTGGTGGGTGACTATCCTTCCAAATTGATTTCTGACCCTCTCAGAAATAAACAAATTAGAAAACCAAACAATAAAGACTTCTGTAGATCATCTATAAGGGTTTTTGGTTTTGCTTTTTGGTTTATACTAGAAGAATCACTGAGAATGGAAAAAAAAAACATATAATACACAAAACTTTTTAAAATGAAAATACTGAGATTCATCTACATTTCAAAATGTCACTACACTTCTAAAATACAGAATAAGTTACTTGAAATGCAAATACATTAGTATAGAATAGCATGTTCTTCACTATTAATTTTTCTTTATTTTTTATGAATAGGTAATTAACTGTATCAGAAATAATAACACTGCCCATTGCCTCTGGGGCCTTAGACAGGAGGTAGTTTTATGTGTAAATGATAATTAATACCACTAGACAGTCCAGCACTACACTTACTAAACAGTTTTCAGCATTCAAACTCCCTACAGTTTCTACTGTATCTTACAAAATAAATAAGTACTATAAAAATGCATAAGGCTGATTTTAAAGGTAACTGGCTGAGATTTCTGTGGTACATCTTTTGGCAAAGGAATTGGTATGTAATTTTCATGTTCACAAGTTATTTTTATATGTGCATTATATTTTTATTGAGCTAAGCAATAGGCTGTCTACAATTCAATACACAATAAGCCATGCCCCTATCTTAGCTAACATCGATTTTCAGTTCCTGTGTGGCTAACGTTTGCTCTGCAACCTGATGCTGCTATGGCAAAGCAGACTGTTTCTTGATGGGACTCAAACACATTTTCATAAACTAGAATCAGTTGATTTATGTAAAAATCATAGTGCTATTCTAAATATTTCCAGAAGGAAAAGAAAAAAGAAAAAAATATGAAGTAATAAAATACTAAGAGTTTGATAGCAACTTTGCAAACTACATAATGCCGGTAATATGTAAGAGGATCTGATTTCCTAATGATAAAAAATTATTTTATTGTATGTATAGATGTATGCACTCCATTCTTATCTCTCCTAAATTCAGCAGAATAACTGTAAGTCTTCACAAGGCATGTTATCAATGTAAAAGCAATAAAAAAGTCACCCTCTTGTGAATTACTATTTACAGTATTTCACAAGAATGGCATTCACACCCTCCAAATGAACAAGGTTGTCTCTTTAAATTGAAGGACACCACTGGCACTTTTCATCAGTTAGCATTAGCAATAGGGAGGAGGGGAATGGAGAAAATAAACCATTTTTCTATCATTTGAACTCTCTCTGACCCTTGCAAGTTATTCAAGTATGCACTTAAGACAATTCAAATAAATAACATATACACACATAGAGAGAGCAGATATACAGATAGTAAGAATGAATCCTGAAAAAGTGATAGGTTGATAAGGAGAAATTAACCCATCTTGAAGCTCATTTCTTGCATTGTCATTGACAGCACAAGAAGAATACCCATTAGTAGATAGCAAAAACATTTCATGACTTTAATCAATAATTCTGGGAACCAGCTTATAGGCTTGCTATAAAACTTCTCTAGCTAAAAGAGCTAAATGATTAAAAAAAAAAAGCCACTTTATCCCCATAGTCACTTAACATTTCTCAACATATTATCGTGGTTATACTAGTTGGGGGATATGGCCAAGGAGGCTGGTGGATATCAAATTCACTAAGAACTATACAGTGGAATATATAATTCAAGTGTCATTTAGCTTAAAAGTTCAATATATTTGCTTCAAACTTATCTCTATTGCAAAAGTTAAATACAAGATTTTATGAAACAATGTTATAATCTCATAAAGGTACACTTGTACATATCTATAGATGCAAAATTATTCATTCATTAATATTCAAATATATGACTAATTGATATCTGTCTAGGGATTTCCAACATGACATTTCCATTTAGTAGTGGGAGGGCTGTAGTATTGGTGGTAGTATACTGTGAATCGTGCCTGAAAATATATTTAGTTGCTTTATTAAGTTATTCATTACTCCTTTCCTAAAAAAAAATACAAAAGGAGAAAAAAGTAGCAATAAAAATTTTCAATATGACAAAATTATCCTGTATATTTTAATATTTAGAGAGCTTAAATCATATAGTTTCAGGAAGCAAAAACAAAACCCTCCCAAAATCAACAAAGCAAGATAGAGACAAATGAGTCTCTCAGCCAGAAACTATGTGGATGGGGAAGTTTCTTCAGAGCAAAACAGTCCCAAGAAGCCCTGTCAGTGCAGGGCTGTGAAATTCAATGCTTCTACTTATTTATCCCACCTCAGCTTTCCTGCACCTTATGAAATAGAGACAGTGCCAACCCAGAAACCAGGAATGGAGAGGGAAGGTCTATCTTTTGATTCCCTGAAACCTACAGAGCAGGATTTTACCACAGTTCTATCATGTAACTTGGCTTGGGGTGTTCCAGTGTCAGCTGCAAAAATCCTAAAGAGGGCTCTTCTCTTTGTAAAGCAAACTAATTATGGAATAAAATATTGCCACATCCTGAGGCCTATTAACACAATGGGAACTTCTCCTAATTTGTTTTGTATTTCTTTAAAAAGAGTTTAGAAGATTCAGGTAGCACATGATAGAATTTAAGTAAGGGAAGATCAAACAAGTAAATAAGAAAAAAAAAAAACAGAAGGTGTTTTTATTCATTAGCCAAAACAGGAAGTTAGAGATTTTAGTTTTGAAACCCAGTCAAAAAAAATAACTCACCTCTCCACTGTTTATCCTTGAGTGGTACATGACACAGAATGAGTAGAAATCAGTGTGTGCACTGTGTGCACTATTTCTGAGACTTGAAAGCTGTAAATGGTACTATCATCAATGTTTATAACATCTCAATCCTGTTTGGAGTTGTGAATCACCTCAGGTCTACTAAGTTGCAGGGTTGCCTGTGACTTTTATCTGGGCATCCTAATTAAGAATTATCAATTATTAGTCTCACAATTATCACTGCTTTTTAATACCAATTTACTTGTTATGTTTTCTCCTGATTCTGTGCTTTAAAATGAAAGAGATAACCAGTATTTGTTGCAAATGTTCTCTAATAATATTTTTTTTAAGAAAAAGACTTAAGTATCTCTTCATCTCTTCTTCTTTACAATATCCCTGGCAGGATAAAATACCATTTCTAATGGTAAATACTAAAGTCAAGAAATGTGAGCAATCATGGAAATTGTGAGTTTTCCCAACACATATGAGTCACTTAATATCCCCAGAAGTAATGCAGTCTCCCAAAAAAACATAGAGATTCAAAAGGAGATGATGATTTGATGGTTTTTCCTGTGTCTAAGTAAGTTTGGCTATGACTAAATAATTTCTCAATTGCTAGACTAAAACAAGCCAAAACAAACAGCCATTAAAACTTTAAAGTATATTGTGTAGTGGTGACTCTCCAAGGTCTCACTAATGTCAACATTAGATAGTAATACAGAGATGAATAAGATGCAAAGAGCTATTCTTCAATTCACTGGTTATAGAAATCACAAACTCTGCAACATGATTCCAATGAGAAAAAAATTAAAATTAAAATATCTTTTCCTGCATATTAACAAATCCAATAAGTTTCATATTTTTTAAAAAGGAGAAAAACATACCTGCTCAAATGACAGCAAAAAAGGTAGAATATTTTTCTTTGTATAACAATGTTGCAATAATCTCTTCATGTTCAAATCAATTAAAATTTTGTCCCAATCCTACAATATATACATTCATTTCCCTTAAACCTTTTGTAATCTTTCCCATATTTCTTAACACAAAAAATACAATGAGGATAATGTATTAAAAACATTAAATTCAAGCTCAAAACTTAACCAAGGAAAAGCCACTCATTTAATGTAAAATCTTTTATCAAATGCTATTGTGTCTTACTGGAAGTGCTCTGCTTCTGCAGGAAGTTAAACCAAGCAGATACAATGGAAGTGAACACTTGTTTCCTAAACTTATGGATCTTAATCTTATCATGGAAACTAGGTCTACATATAAATTTTTAAAGAATTACTTAAAAATTAAATTCATGCCAATATGATCAGACAGGTCTAGTTCAGTTACATTGATATTAACCTCCCAGGAAGACAGGACGTGTTCTGTGTCATGTGTTTGAACACTAACACTGTGATGTGTGTATGATGGATGTTTAATATGTAATTATGAGTGCACTTTGAAACAAATTATAAAGACCAGCAGGTAGGAAAAAAATTTTTGAGGTTGTAAATCCTTCTACTTATCACTTAGACTTAGAAAACTGATCAAAATCGGAGCTAAAAACACGGTCCTAACTTTATCATCAGGTTATCTTAGCAAAATCATTTAACACCACTCAAGTCAAAAGATGTCAAATGCACAACTTATAAGTTCTAATACCTACCTGGGTACATGATAGAAATAGGAATTATTGTTATTATAGTGTCATGAAAATTATGTCCTTAATTGCTCATGATCTATATAAATCTTCTCTGATAATTGAAAAAAATAGATTTCAATACCTTAATTGCTCATGATCTATATAAATCTTCTCTGATAATTGAAAAAAATAGATTTCAATATTTCATTATAAATATTAAATATTTACTTGAGAAATATGTCTACAATGTATATTAAACATCTTTTTATATATTTGGAATACTTTATGACTGAGGGGAGGAACTCCCAGCAGCAAATAAACCAAGTGTAACACTAAATTGAAAAATATTTTTTCTTATCTACTGATAAGAAAATAACACTAATATTTCTTAAACTACAGAATCTGGACTTGTAGGAAAACTAACACTGTAACAAACGGGCAAATGGTAACCTAACTGAAGAATCCAAAAGATAAGTTTTGATGAATCTGGAGGCAGAGGTAAGGGAGGCTTCCTCCATCTCCTCAATCCTGTAAGTTTTAAACATCACATGGGATTCACTGACTGCTTGTTGCCTGAGTGTCAGCAAACTCAGGTAGGTAGGAGCTTTCAGTCTTTCTATATGTAACTTTAAAAATGTTTGTCAAGATGAGAATGTTGTAATTACAAGTTACAAAGAACCACTCACCAGTAATATTGTATGCAAAAAAAAAGGGACAAATTCTTGATCTAGGAAACAGAGAGAAGTATCAATTTTAGGTTTAAGAAATACTTTCCAGTAGCTGGGCATGGTAGTACATGACTATAATCTGTTATTCAGAAGGCTAAGGCAGAAGGATATCGAATTTAAAACCAGCCTGGGCAACTTAGTGATATCATTTCATGAAATAAAATAAAAAGGGTAGGAAATATAGCTTACAGGTAGAACATTCCTGGGTTCAATACCAATGCCACATTGGAAAAAAAAAAAAAAAGGAGGAGGAGGAGGAGGTGGGGGGGAAAAGGAGAAAAATAGGAAAGAAAATAAATAATCACTGTCCATTTTAAGAAGAATTTTAGGAGGATATTAAAGTATTTGGAGTTCCTATGATTAAAGATTGCATATGTATAAAACAATATCTTAAATATATGTTAAAGTCCTAAAACCATTCACTTTATCTTTTTAACAAAATTGAACACCTCCTGTGAATTTATAAATGCAAGAAGAAAAAAAATCACTTTCCAAACTGCTCACATGATAGGAGTCCAATGGTAAATATTGAGAGATTCTTATACAAGTTTAAACAGAGGTAAAACATAAAATTGCTGCATATGCTCAGGAAACATCACCAAGAAGTCCAGGTAAAAATTAGATAGCACCATTAGATAACAATATTTGTACCTGGCTATAAAGAAATATTGAGTAATTCTTAAAAACTACTACCCCTTACTTATAGGATATTCCTGTGATAATTGACAAACTAATAAATTTGGGCAAGACTTGTTTTATTTAACATATTAGTTAATGATAATTTGTAAATGTTGTTTTAAACTGGATGATTTTAAAAATAAGCATTATCTGCTCATTAACACTAACTCCTGTTATGAAGCTCCAAATCAATCAAGGCTGTCTATTTAACATCTTCTGTACATGAAACACAGAGCACTTTAAACTCTATTTTAAAGTTTATTAGTCAATAGTTAATTTAACCTTTTGACTATAAATCTTAAAATCATGAAAAAATTAGTACAGAATTGGAAACACATAATGTTTTTCTTACAAAAATAAAGAACATATAAACAAAAAATACAAGTTTTAGGAAGCCACAGTATTATTGGGGGTTTTAAGAAATATCCATTAATGTTACAATGTATCATTATGTATCTTCATTTATCATGCAAACAAAATAGCAACAGTGCAGTTCAAAATGATAAAATAAATGGAACAATATTTATTCTAATCTGGAATCCTTCTTGGGTAGTGCCTAATATTCACAGTAGAATTTACAGTTAAATAATATATTAAGTGCCCTATGGTCACAAGATTTGTAAATACTGAAAGCTATTGATCTGAGTAGAGTATCTTAAAATATCTATAGATAGCATAATTGCACTGCTTTCCATATCCACAAAAACAATTTACCTATTTTCCAATGTGCCATTTGCTTCAACAATAACCAGCAGCAATGGATTGTGCTGTTCAGCTGTTCCATTAAAAATCAATTCTTTATAACTGTTTTCATGATATTGGATTTCATTGGGTGTTTCCTCACATTTAAAATATGAAAAATGGTAAAGAAATCCACCAACAAGTATGCAGTTTTCATTATCACCTTTGGTCCAGGGAATATTCTTCATTAGAGTCTCATCTTTTACTCATGGTTACAATATAGTGCTGGTGTTCTTGTTCCCTTACTTCTCAGTGATTTCCTTTATACATTTATAAAGCCCACAAAATCTTCAGCAAACATGTTTCATAAAGCATTTTTTATAACAAATTCTTTATTTTCTAACATTTACTGAAGTTTAATTATTGTATTCTAAATATGAATATTAGTGGTAGAGAGATTGGAACAGATAACCCAATGTTGGGGCATAGAAAAGTAACTGATATTGCTCCCTGTCCGAGCTTGATCTTAGGTTTACATTGTATTGCAAAATACCTAAAGAAGAGATGAATTGTCTCTACAGACTTTCTGGTTCATAAATTTCCTGTAGAAAGGAAGTAATTGTTTTTGTTTAAAGGAAACATCCTGGGTTAAATTAAGCAAAAGTCCCATTTTCTGTCAACAGAAGACAAAGCATAGAGGTAAAAAGGTCAATAAATATCTGAAAGCAAGAAAATAACCAGCGTACATTGGGTGCCTTCTATGTGCAAATATTAAGGGCACTAGGGAAACAAAATAGGTGAATGGCTGAGTGAATTTTCTTTTTGTTCTGATATTTTGTATTTTGTGTAGTCAAAATACACAAACACATTGCTAATATATAATAAATATGAATGCCGACCTTTTAAAGTTCAAAGTCTATGAAAGTTAATTCAAATTAAAATTTGAAGTAATAGCTGATCTGAAAAATCATCTGTTCTCCACCTAAGTCCAAGTGGTCCAACAGTAGTTTCCTACTGAGTTTCTCCAGAGGTTAAGGCAAAGGTTTTTTAAGTCCTTTATAAGTTGGGACATTACTGTGTTTTTAGTACACTAATCCTATATTTGCATTTTTCATGTTCCCTAAAGACCTGTGTGTTATTTCCTTGCTTTCAGATATTTATTGACCTTTTATTGACCTCAGCCCAAGGTGTTATTGGGAGGTAGTGGAACTTTTAAGAGGTGGGATCCAATGGGAGAAGTTAGGTCACTAGAGGCATGCCCCCAAAGGAGATATTTAGACTCTAACCCATCTTCTTCCTCTCTCCTCTCTTGGCTTCCCATCCACCATGAAGTGAGCAGCTTCCTCAACCATGTGCTCCTGCCATAAAGAACTTCATTGCCACAGTCCCAAAGCAACAAGCCCAACCAACCACAGACTGGAACCCTGATACTGTGAGCCAGATAAACCTTTCCTCTTTTTAAGTTAATTTACCTCTAATGTGTTTTAATAGCAGTAGAAAGCCGACTAACACATCTAACAATGTACTAGTTTTCTCATTTAATCATACACTGTCCAAACAAAACATTACCTTATCTTCTCTTCAAACTTGGAAAATTTAAAGAATTGTTCATAAAAATATAAATGTGAACTGTTTGTGCTATGGAATTGGAAAATTTTATTATTTCTCAAAAGAGGGGAAGATTTTTAATTTTCTTTTCCATTAGTAATAGTATAATTTTCATAATTAAAAAATCACTTATGATCATTTTCAATTCAACCTGACAACAAAGCACATTCTTACTTCATAGATATGCTGAAAGGATTAAATAATCCTTGCCAAACTCATAGAAGAATGCCTAGTATATAATAAACATCTTAATGAGTGACCTATCAATGTTATCATCATTACTATTTTATAAAAGAACTCACCATTTATCTTTGACCATCTACAATTTGCATAATATTACATAAAATAAAGGCATATGTGCAAAATATATTCACCAATTCATTTAAAAATTATATACTAAATAACTCCTATGTGCCAGGTACTAAAACATTAGGGAGGAACACAAAAGCAGCTTAGTTTAACAGGTAAATCCAATACATCTGTGTAATATAATATGTTACATAAAATAATTGAATTTTGGAGAGGGTACATTGAGTTAAAATACTGTTATTCTTTTCAGTCCAGGAGGAGCAAAGAGGTTCACAGAGACTACAAATTAAGATGATAATGCTTCTTAGAAAAATTCTCACCATGAGACAAAATTCTTCTGAAGTTTGTATATCCATTGCTATTATGGCACTATGTGGGCAATCTTTGGATGCATAGTCTTAAAGAATGTTTCCATCTCCATGAGAAAATTCTAAATGTTTGAATTAAAAGGTTAAATCTTATTTTATCCTACTGAGTTAAAAATTCCTGGCTATCTCTCATTACAAACTAGTATTAGTCTTTGTAAAGGTTGCTATCTTTATAAGGATTTCTACAGAGTATATTATATATGAAGTTAAATCTAAAATGCTCCTTGATGGTCTCTGTATCAGCCATGAGATGATTCTACCACCTTCACAGGGCCTAGCCTGTAGTAAGCATTCAATAAAGAACATTTGTTGGAGGAACAAATAATGAATGAATGGATGGATGGATGGACGAATGAATGGGTGAATTCTCATTCTGTCAGCATCATGAAAGAGCTATGAACAAAAGCAAAATACTATTATAATAAATGTAGCATGTTCTCACCATTCGGGGGTGTCTTTTTTTTTTTTTTTAGATTTTTTTTCTGGATCTGATGTGACTATTCAGAAGTCTCACTGTGCTTCTGAAACAAATAATAAATTTCAACAAAATCCATTCTGGGCTCATAAATGACTAAGATTACTAAAATGCTGTGCTAGTAGCATATGGTCATGTATTCATCAAAACCTAGTAAGTCAGGGAGTGGACCCTGGACCCACACAGCTTGGGTTCTGATCAAGCCTGTAACTTTAAGTAAGTTATCTTCCTTTGGAGTGCCTCAGCGTTTTCATTTATGCAATAAGAATACAATCATGCTTCCCTTAGAGAGCTGTTTCAAGGATTAAAGGGATTAAATATTTAAAATAACTTTAAATAACACCTGGAGATAGCAGACACTTTATTGGTGCCTGTTTAATAAATCAGCAGTCAACTTTCTTAATGTTGGAGACAATGATAACCACTCTATATTTCCATTGGATTGAATATGGAAGTTTTTTCCTGTAGATATTTGCAAACTTTAATGTGCAAACCATCCATCAGGCAGAGATGAGTGTTTATGGTTTTCATTATAAAGACAACTTGGTGAAAGTGGCATGTTTCAAAATTTATGAAATTCTCACTCCACACAGGGGAATCCCTTGCACGTGGCAGTCCTGTCCTTAGGATTCCCATCTGGAGCAACTCGAACATGTTGTGCCCAAGGCCTGGGAGCTGCATGGTTGCCCTCTGTTTCATATGTTTTGGTTTATTCCATGGCTATTATGTGTCTCCTGTCACTGTGCTGTTTGGGGTTTTGTAGTCTGTGTTCGAGGGAGGCTTGCGGTCGTATCTATCCCAATCCTCTGTGTTTCGAGCTGCACAGTTTGCCCCCTCTGTCTCTCATCATTGCTTTTGGCTCAGTCCCTTGACAGGAAATGAGAGATTTATTTTATCTGGCTTGAACTACATTGTTCCTTCCTGACTACTGGTGTTACTTCACTCTAAATAACATGACTTTGTGCTCACAGTCTGCCCAAGGTCAAAGCCTGAGGGTAATAGACACATTTAGGAGAGGGGAGGAGAATACAACCAGAGAGGGGGAGTGAGCAAGTGGGAAATAGAAAAAAAAAAAAAGTAGTGATGCAAAAGTTAAACTTGCAGCAGGTCTAAATTTTCTGGCGGGCTTGAAATGGAATCTGTTCTCTCTCTCTCTCTCTTTTTTCTCTCTCCCTTCCAGATGTTATCAATTTAAAATGACAGTGTGAAGTAATCTAGGCTTGAAATTCAAATTTAGTTCTAAAAAGAAAACACGAGTTATCTAGGAGAAGGGTTTACAAAGCTTATTAATATCTGTGATATTATAATTATAGAGTGTTTTTAATAATTTAAATTGAAATAACTTTTGGAATTCAAATATTCCTCTTTGATTTGACATAAAAATATAAAAGAATCATGAGGGCATAAATTAGTAAAGTTAAGTCAATTATAAAAAAGTAAAAATAAGTACTACCTAATCTTGGAACTTGGCACCATAGAAAAAGACTAAATTTGTCTGAATTTAAGTCTATACCAGAATATATCTGTGCTGCATCTCCTAATCTATTAACATTTTTTTTCTTTTCTTTATTTTCCCTCCTTTAGAAGTATGAATAAAACTTTCTTGGTTCCCTGAAATATTTATGGAGTTTCAAAGGATCAGCAGGATGACCATCTGAGAATACAGCAAAAGACAGTTTCTCAATGGTCACACAGTTTGTTCTGGGCTGAATCTCTCTGGGTTAGTTTAAAAGACTGGGGAGCAGGGGCAAACTGGCCTATTACCTATCTATCTATCTTTTGTTGTACTTTGAATAGATAATCAAACTAATGAATAATACTTTTGCCTCAGGAAAATTGATTCAATAGAAATAACAGTTTACATGAAATGCAACGGATTTAAGTTAAACATAAGGCTGGATTTTACACAAAGAAAATTATTTTCCATGTATATTCCATTCTCACAGAAGATGATGAATTTCACTGTACTCATGACTTTCCAACAATTGTATCATTCTATGTGCTGTAAGCACAGCTTGTGCTGAAGTCAGAGGACATTCCCAATGATCTCTTAATGACTTTGTTTATGACTTATAGCACCTCCTTTAGGAAGTCCTACTTATCCCCGGAACTCTAAATGACATCATCATTTTGGATAGGCAGGGCTCAGTGTCCATGAATCATATATGATTTGTTTCTTTATGCAAATATCTCAGCTTGAAGTAGTCTCTAATTAGTAATTATTCCTCAGAATCATACTTCATGTTCAAGTCCGCTTTTTTTGAGATCCTCTATGCATGGAATGAACCCCCAAATACTAAAATGTGGTTGACAAAATTGCACAACAATTCCAATGAAGTTTCACATTTTAAACTTAAGTTATTGAAAGTGATAGCAAACAACATTTTGTAGGCATTGTTTTGTTGTCATTAACTTCTAAACACAGTCCTGAAGAGCATATATAAGAAAGTGATTCTCCAAATTCAGGAGCATACAAATCAGACAAAATGATTTCATGGGAATTCTTGTATTATCCTAAAAATCTTTTCCTTCAGTTAATCCCTACACTTCTGGTACTCAGGAGAAAAGAAGGTGGAAACAAAAGAAAATAACATTCAACAGAAAGATATGAGCTGGTCAGCATCATATGAGCAGATTTCCCATGAATCCTTGTATTCTGTGCACACAAACTCAGGCAAAATCAATTATTCCCCTCCTTTCTGCAGATGACAGAAATTCCAGAGATATTAAGTAACATACCCAAGATAATGGAGTTCATAAGTAGTCAAGTATGTATTCAAATATAGGTGTGCCAAATTTTAAAATCCGTGTCCATTTACTCTTCTGTAATAGGAATTAAAAGGGTGTATTACATAAATTCAGAATGTCTGGAGTCTGTCT
This sequence comes from Ictidomys tridecemlineatus, assembly GCF_052094955.1. NCBI lineage: Eukaryota > Metazoa > Chordata > Mammalia > Rodentia > Sciuridae > Ictidomys > Ictidomys tridecemlineatus. The sequence continues at coordinate 84,887,934 of NC_135482.1, read as the reverse complement.
GTGCCTCTCATCTGCACAGAGAATTACTCAGAAAAGCAACTCCTGTGGTCTTCAGAGATTAAAGACAGATATCAAAAGGTCCAAAAATTCTAGTCCTAAGGTATATGCTCAAGAGAGGAGTAAATATACGTTCACACAAAACTGTCAGTTTATTTACCTAAGTTATCTTAGCCACATTATTCATAGTAGCCCCAAAGTGAAATCAATTGATAAGTGAATTAATAAAACGTGGTATATTTGTACATGGAATCTTACTTGGCAATAAAATAGATGACATATTAGCATATACAATAAGAATGAACTTTGAAAATATGCTAAGAGAAAGATGCCAGCAACAAAAAGACCACATATTATGATTCCACTTGTTTGAAATATCCAGAATAAACAAGTCTATAGAGACAGAAAGGAGACTAATAGTTGACTATGGCTGTTGGGGTTGGGAGTGAAAGAAGGAGAGACTGTTAATGAAAACATTTCTTTTAGGGGTGACACAAATGGTCTAAATCTGATTGTTGTGATATTTGTACAACAGTGCAATTATCATTGAATTCTACACTTTCATTACATTTTATACACTTACATCTCAAAGTAAATTATATCTCAGTAAGATGCTTATCAAAAACAAAGAACTATATTAAAATCTTTGCATTCATTTCATGAAGAAGGGTAGCAAGATCTCTAAAGAAAGGAAAGATGGCTAAGCAAATTCAACTAATTCAACAGGAAAAAGGAGAGATGGTTTTCTCCTCTCATTTTCCCTTAGTATCAGCAAAGCTTACATGTCCTGGGACCAGGCAGACTTGAGCATCATTGAGAGTGCTGAAAAGATATCCTTCCTTGGAAAAGCATGCTTTGAGACCAAAACTTGTTGAAAAAGTTAGAACCACCAACTGTCAGTTTATTTACCCAATGCTAAACTACTTGTTTGACATTTTGTATCTAAACTGACCAGTGATTGGAGTATTGTGTGGACAACCGCAAAGAACAACTAAGGTAGTGGAAAAGTATTATTTTTAAAGTAGTTACTGTTTTATTAACACTTGGAGAACAGAACTCTCTGTGTCTACCCAAATTTAGTAGTTCTTATTCGGATGAGAAAGTTACCCAATTAGAAAATTTGTCAATATAATTCTTAGTCCTGTAGCCCATCATTAGATGACAGAAAAACATGTTGTGGCAAAGAACTCAGTAGGTAGTAATCAGAGGTCCCATAATGTTGACATTTCCCAACCCTCCACAGATTTTTTTTTAGGAGAATCCTAGAAATATCAGAGTAGAGAATACCAGGTTTGTGAAGGACCAACCCTCTAGAAATAATGACACATTTTATCCCAATAATCTTTAGAATGTTTATACCTTAAAAGTTCCTCAGTTGAAGTTGCTTTCAAATTAAACACCATTGCTGCAGTGTTTCTGTTGTGATTTTTGGAGGGAAGTGGAGCCAGTGCAATTTGTCCATGTTTTACAAATCACCATCTGGCAGGGATATGGCAACATGTGAAATCTTCACAGGACTCTTGTTTTTCTACTATCTGCTGGATAACTAAGGAGCTCACCAGACTGCTGGGACGCCTGCCAGATGGTAAGCAGGTATGTTTATGAGTTTAAGATTCTTATTTTCTTTCAATGCTTTCACATGCTGTGGGCGCAGAGGCAGGAAAGTGAAAGGGAAAAGAAAAGGGGAGTGGATAAGTAAGTGACTGGGTACAATAACTACAAATGTCTTTGAAGTTTGTTGGAATGCGCGTTTTCCAAGGTACACGCTGAATTATTTTCTCTCAAGCAGAAACATCACAAGTCATATGGTCACACAATTTTCTGAAATGCTCCACTTTCCACTTTTGTATAAATAAACAGGTTGATAGTGTCTTCTGTCCTGTTGAGTAGATGACATGTGTTACTTAGAGGATCAGAAGCGTCATCAACAAATGTCTGGCGAGTATACATACACCCTGTGCATGGTTAACTGGGCTAGCCATTTCAGTGAAGTAAAAGGGTTTGTGGATGTTTTATTTTGTTTATTCAAATGAACTATGGTAGTCAAAGAATACCTACTGGAGTCATAAGAAAACCCTCTAACAATCAAAGATTCACAGGACTGAATATGAGAAGCTGGCTCATTAAGAGTGGTTTCTATGAAGAGCCAAGGGCATGCTAACCCATGTGTCAAGCAAAAGAGATAGTGGGCATGGTGTATGGAAAGGCATATTTCTTTAAAGTTAGGCCTGAATGCCTACGTAGCTACATACCAGCAACATCAACGAGATCTGAAACTCTCTAGGTCTCGATAAGCTCACCTTGCAAAGGGTTATCACAGTTCTAAGTTTTATGAGGGTTATAATGCTAGAAATATAAGAAATGCAACTTGTCTAGCAAGTACAGAATAGCTCAATAAATGAAGCTATTACTATTATTATTATAGTCAGCTGGTGAGAGTTCCTTCTAGGTTAAACCCCTATAGTAGTATTTGCTTACATAAATATTTCAATATACATGTAATCATATATTTTTGTGTATTGGGCTCAAATAAGGACTGTGTACAGTTACGTATTTCTATGCATATATTCACGAATATAAGTGTATATATGCATAACAGTAGATATATTCTGTAATCCCAGGAAATGAAAACACGTATTTTGACTTATGGTTCTGTAGTCATAGTGACTAAATACTAATAAATGTTTCCATTTCCAGAAGTGACACTCTATACAAATTACTGAACCTATCTGTGTTCTTATCTAGAGAAGACTAAAAACAAAACTGTTCTGCCGTGTTGTTATGAGATTTAAGTGTAAATACTTCTACGTAACACACTGCAGTGGGACTGGCAGAAAATGAAGGAATAAATGTTTGCTTCCTTCCTCTTGCCCTTCCTCTTTAATTGGCAGTTTCCTCTACCTTTACATTTAGTTCTGTTTTTGCCCATCCTTGCTTCTTTCTCTCAAGTTGAGGACTAGATGTCTCTGCTTCTTTCTGGTCTTTCCAATTACATTCTTAATTCCATCACTTCTTCCACCAGAATAAATTTTCTTTTTAATTACATGATCCCTCCATTTTCATCACAAATTCCATTTCATCCCACTAGCTCCTTCAACTTAGGCTAAAATATACTCATTTTCTCCATCCTAACTATATTAAAAAAAAAAAAAAACGTGAACAAACAAGACAAAAGAGATAGAAAGCCTGAACAGGACAATGACCATAGGAGACATTGAAAAGGTTGTTAAAGATTCACCCTAAAACAGACAGGGGTAGCTTTTCCTTTTTCTGCCTCAAATTGTTTTATATTTGGCTCTAATAAAACTAACTAGAACAGAATTTTTAAAAAAATGTTTTAACAGTCCTAACACAAAAGACTCAATTTTTTTAAGAAGCTACCCCAACCTCGATACTAAGTCATAGCCAAGATAGTGTTATCACACATACAAACATGCACACATGGAAAACTCCCTGAAAAAGAAACAAACAAGCCAAGCACAGTGGTGCATGCTTGTAATCCCGGTGGCTCAGGAAGCTGAGGCAGGAGGATCACCAATTCTAGGCCAGCCTCAGCAACTTAGCAAGGTCCTGAGCAACTTATCGAAATCCTGTCTCAAAATAATTAAAGGGCTGGGGTGTTGCTCAGTGGTTAAGCATCCCTGGGTTCAATCCCAGTACAAAAACAAAACAAAACAAAACAAAACAACAACAACAAAAACCTGTCAAGTAACACTATTAGCAAATAGACCTCAGAAGTAAAATAAACAATGAAAAGCCATTAGAAAGCTGGTTTAATATCAAGTCATTTATTTAAGACTTTTCTTTAGACTTCAGATAGCAGACTAAATGAGAGAATCTATAAGCAAATTATAAAAAGTCTTTGGAAAAAAAGTGCCATCTAAATACAGATTTGTTTAGTGTAAGTTAGGAAGAGGAGATAACTGCCTTCTCAGGGAGTTTATTTGTCTTAATAATAGCAATTAAACACCTAATTTGTGCTGCAGTAGTCAAATTCCCCTTTTTTTTGACCCAGCTTCTCTTATTTCTAGCTTGGAGCTGCTTTACAGTAGCCACACACAGCTCTCTTCTCAAAGATTTTAAATATCCACTTAGTTTCCCCTTCCAGTGGCCTATCCTCTGGCCTCATCCTATTTAACGCCTCCTTTATATTTAAAGCTGTCAAATATGCAACTGAGCCCTCTTTCCTGAGCTTGGACAGTGCCTCTGGATTGATGCCCCCCTTAGCATCTTTGCTTGGCCTTTCTCAGCCTGTTTCTTCCTTTATCTGCTCTTTAAATATGAAGGATCCCAGAAGTCTATAATTTACCCCCTTTTCTTCCTGCTCAATTCAGATAATATAAAGCAAAGATTAATAAGAATGAGAGAATCTAACCACGATAAAATTCAGCATGAAACAACACCAAAAATTCACATACCTTTGAACTTCTCAAGTTATAAGTGAAGAGATTTTTGGAAAAAAATTACAACATGGATGATTTCTACCTATATTGCCAGCAAAAATTTCTAATACTACCTTGCTAATGTTAATTTTAGTTTTGAATATTAATTTGAATACCTTTTACGCTACTACTGTCACTCAGTTGTCTTAAATTTGTTCTTGATATCAATAATTAACTTACAGATTTAAACTCAAAACATGAGTTTTTTGGTGTGACTGTACTTTGTGTACAACCAGAGACATGAAAATCTGTGCTCTATTTTTATAATATGAATTGAATTGCATTCTGCTGCCATATATGACAAATTAGAATAAATAAAATGAGTATTCGAATTTTGCATTACCTCAAATTTCAACCCTTTCACTACCTAATTAATTTGAAGGCAGCTAAAGATGGTAGAATTATTAGGATTCATCCAAGTATAATTCAATTTATATTAGAACTAATTTTATTGAATGTAAGTAAAATGTGAAACATTGCTTTTTGTGGTCATCCTTTAATATATAAACTTCACTAGATGCTATATAAATGAAATTGGTTGACTAATTTCTACATGCGTTATAAAGAAGCAATTTTAAGACGGTGTTGTTGAAATACCTTTCTTTACCAAATTTGTAACCAATAATAATAAATAATAAATAATAAATAATAAATAATAAATAATGATAACAATAAATAATAAACCCAGAATAATACATTCTCTTTCTCTCACAGAATTACATGGCTGTTTTCAAATTCCCCACTGTGCTTTCCACTGTCAATCTCTTGGATCATCTTGCTCATTCTCCCAGCATGCCATTATGGACAAAGCATTTCCTGCAATTGTTCTCCTCATCTGCCTCTGTAAACCTGGAGACTGTTTTCCACATGATTTTCCATCCTTTGCTTCTCCTTTTCTTCACCCTAATATATTACTTTGTGTCATTCCTTTCAGGTACTGTGCTGTCTCTTACCTCATACATGCACTTTTCCTCAAGGAAAACTCAACACTCAAACCCAGACAATAAAATGGGGACTCTTCCCTCTTATAAAGAGATCCTTGGCTTTACCAAAAAAAAAAAAAAAAAAAATTATCTACGGAGTCCCTTTAAACAGCGATTTTCTCTAGTACATGAAATCTATAAGACAATTAAATAATAAAATCATACAAGACCTTTTCAAATTCATATCAGTTTTGCAAAGTGAGCTGCAGCTTCTCATCCAATTGTTGTACCTTGTGTCTTTCCCTTTATTTACTTGACATTGCTTTCACTATACCATAAATTCTACATATACCTTTTTTTCTAAAATAGTACTATGCTGAGGGCCATTACCAAGTAGGAATGATGCATCGAAATTTCCTTGCAAAGCGTACCCCATGCTGCTTAGAGGACATTCGATGGGACATTGCCTGCATGCTTTAATAAGGTGACCTTGCTCAAGGACCAAGGCGGACCCGGGTTTAGAGCTGATCAGGTTTGAGGAAGTAACCGGCTCCTTGAGTTTAAGGCGTTGCCAGTTTAAGACAATGGGTTTTAGGGAAGTTGGAGATTGAAGATTATTGTTGGGATTAGGGTGTTCCTGCTGCTTGTTCCCGTTGAGTTCTCTTGAGATTAAAATGGGATTTGGAGATAGCCTCCTGGAGTAGGTGAATTGTGCGGGCAGATAGAGAACGTGATTGCCCCTGGACCTGTGTGGAGGCAGTGTGAGAGAGGGAATAAAGAATTGCTGTTTGAACCTACAAAGGTGTGTGGTGGCTCGTGATTCTGGTGCCAAGCCTAGACCTTGGCAGTACTAGGGATTGGATCCAGGGTTTCATGCATGCTAGGCACGTATTCAACTCGAGTTACACCCCAACCCTTTTTTTAAATTTTATCATGAGACCAGTTCTCACTAAACTTCAGATGCTGACCTTGAACTTGGGCTCCTCCTGCATCAGCCTTCTGAGTAGCTGGCAATAAAGGTACATGCCACCATACCTAAATCCTGTGGTTCATATTTAACAGCTTTCATTAATTGAGTGTTTTAATGAGGCCACCTTATTGCTAACAGTCACAGAAACCTAATAAGACCGGGAGTGTAATTGTTTTTGTAAAACTGATGAAACTGATAGGCACACAGGCTAAGTGCTGGCCCAAAGCCTGACAACAAGAAGTGGGGCTACTGAGATGCTAACCAAGTTCTAGGTCTTAGAAGTCTGTGTTCGTTCCATGACACTACAAAATTACGGTCGTTGTTCATCAGGAAAACTGGGAGGAGGCAATTCTACATTGGAATTGAAAATGAGGCATTAAAATACACAGATTTTTGACTCTAGATAAGGCATTTATTCTTCCAGGGCAGTGGGTTTCAAACTTCTTTAAAGCTGTCAAAATATTTTCTCAATAGAAATCTTACAGAGATACAATATATAAAAGATAAAAGTGGAAGAGGTCATTTCTCCTCTTCTTCACTAATTGGCCATGGGGGTCACCTCTAAAGAGCCCATGGTCACCTTTAGAGTACAGAAAACAATTGTGCTACACTACTTTTATTTATCACTAATGATCTAGCTACCTAAATTTTAATAGATAGACTTACAATGTGCCCAGCTAGAAGTTCCTTTAGAATGGGACCCAGGAAATGGGTCACACAGCAAATGGCCAGTGATGGCTACAATAATAATGTTTAAAATGATGAGTGGATAAATCCTTGACACAGGAATGGCTTCCTTTTCCTGTGCCAGTTGTTCCGTCTGTGCCAACTCTAACACACACCCCTTCCAGGAATGGCACTCAGCCATCCTGGCAACCAGAATTAGAGCAAAGAAAATATGAAATTTCTCTTCAAAACATAAGTGGAAAGATGAATGCAAAGCCAAGCAAAAAGTACCCAGATTCAACATGCACATTGTTAAATGTCACTTCATAGTAAGACACTTCACAAAAGTCAAGGGAACGTGGACATGTATGAACTGGGGAAGTGAGAATAGGTGTGACCACGTCAAGAAGGATCAGTAAACAAAGTAAGTCTGGAACACACAAATGACCAGTTACAACCATTATTTGTTGGGAGTGGTAGAACTGGATCGAATGAAGAATGGAAATGGGTTATTCTTTGTTGTACACATTTTTAAATTGCTTGAATTAAGAATTGTGTAATTATACTCAAGAAAGTAACCTGATAAATTGAAATATTTAAAAAGTGAGGAAAAAGAGATAGTTCCAACAGACCATTATGAATATCTTGTTAACATAGTAATGTACTATATCTGTTTTAGGGAAAAATCATCAGCAGGAACACATTTTATGTTCAGGATTTAGATTTAGGCCAGCCAGGCCCATTAGTCAGGAATAACGCTTCATGTTTTTCAGATAACTCTCTTAAGAAGGAGGTACTTATTGACCAAAGCCAAAGACTCATGCCCTGATTATCAAAGAAAGGCATGATGTAGCCAAGGTCCCCAACAGTCCAGCTGACTGGTGGAGGTCTTTGAGCTACAGGACAATAGTTCACAGGATATAGCAAAGTAAGATCAATGAATATTACTTGCCCCAGATTAAAAAGCAGAAAGGGAATCTCACAGCCTTTTTTGTAATAACAAAGATGAAAAGATCAAAGACGAACCTTTACCACCCTGACTGGTATATCCCCTCTTTTCAATTCAGGCTTCTACACTGTCAACCAGGAAGGGGATATTTATTGACTACCAGGTCTTCTGTGGTGCATTTAATAATCAAAAAGACTGATGATAAATAAAGTGGGGTGTCTTTCAAAATAGATGTTTCAGACAAATATTAACATTCCCCCCAAAACATGTTGTCCAACAATTACATGCAAGGAAATTACCAATGATGACAAGGTAACATAATACAGCGACACCTAGGAAACAGCTTGGCTTATTTAAGCAGGGTAAAAGGGTCAGTAAAACCTTATTGGTAAATGCCACATTCCTGTGAGCTGTTTGAAGGTGGATAGCACTCCACGAAGTCTGCATTACTTCCCAATTAACTAAGCAGGTCAGACTGGCCTCTGGGACCAAGAGCCCACAGCATTATGATTTGGGAGGAAGGATGGCATCGATGCTATCCATCTTTAATCAGGCCAAGGGTCACATATGTTGCATCTTTTTTGAACAATTTTATGCCATGCCCTCCTTTACCTAAGTGAGTTAGACACTGAATTCAAGCATATGCCTACAAGCTATCACTAAAAGTATTAGTAAAAACAAACAAACAACAACAAAAACAAAAACACACATACATACCCAATTATGTGCCTAATTGTGCTTATTATTGAAGTAAGTGTTTTTAAATGGTCAGTGTGAATAGATCTGTCCCCCTTTGAAAAGCTCACTGCCCAAGAAGGAAAAATCCAGTACAAAGGTCCACACTTACAGGACACAGAGAAGACAATATAGACGAATTGTATTTTAAAGGAAAGTGCTAACTGCTCAGTATAAACCCAGCGTAAAAAACTCCAAGTCCATTTGTCTGTAGTTTGAAATAGAAATTAGTTAGATTTTTTTCTGAAGTCAAATCATTTTCAAACATATTAGTGTTTAAAATTAGAAAATGAACATTGTGTTTTTAAAAGACAGATCAATATCCATGGCTGCTCTAATTTTCCTTCATGTTTCATATCCTTAATTTTTCAAAGTAGTATTCAGAAAAATTCAACTCAATTCAATCCCATAAATGGGGAGGTGAGGATGCTGGCAGAAGCCTTTGTGGCCTTCTGCTCCTCAAGAAGAGGAGATCAGACACTGTATCAAGAGTCCATAGAAAGAGAAAGCACACAGCCTCTCTGTTGGTTTAACAAGGCTTTGTTAGATAAGCTTGACACCTTATTTAGAGGGAACAGCAACCCAAAAGGAGGTGCATTTTAATCTGTGCATCCTACTTTGACATCAGGATAGTGTGAAGACAAAGAAAACCAAGAGAGAGAAGACACAAAGGTTCACAGAAAAAAAATAATAATAAAAGGAGTTAATAAAGTAGTACGGTCAAAGGCAAATACAAGAATATAATTAAGGAGGGGCAAAATAATTTCAAAGGTAACAATATTTGAATAAATAAAACTACAGCATGAGAAATAAAGCTTGGGATTATTTTATCCTTATAGAGATAATCAGGAAATTTTACTCTCACACAAATCTTCTAACAAATTCATATTATCAATACTAGATTTGATATACATACATTTTTAAAAATATATTTGTAAATGTGGTTTATTACATGACTTGTAATCTTTTAAAGTTGTGCTTTCAATTTTATTGTCAATGCAAACTGGCTCATGTTTTCATTAGTAGTAACTGATCATTTAAACCACAAAAATAAATGGCTCTCAATTAACTATCAAGCTTTCCTAATTCTCTTCAATAAATGATCTGTTAAAAAAATTAACTATTTAACTATTTTTTTGTCATATATTGCACAACACAGGCAAAAATATGTCACCAAGGACTGGGGTTGTGGCTCAACGGTAGAGCACTCGCAGAGCATGTGTGAGACACTGGGTTCGATCCTCAGCACCACATAAAAATAAATAAATAAAATGAAGGCATTGCGTCCAACTACAACTAAAAAATAATATTTAAAAAAATATATATCACCATATGCAGCTATAAATGCAACATTTTTTATATTTCTCTGTTTTCTACCTTTTCAGAAAATCATATGTACACAGTTCATTTGTGACTTGAGGAAACATAAGAAGTGACACTCATTAGGTCCAATAACAGGGATAAGTCCTCTGAGATAAATTGTAGAAATTAACACCAGTATTGGTTCTAAAGTCTTTAAATTTTTTGCAAAGCATAAATATAGAAAATGAGCCTATGTTTTCTTCCATATTCCAAAAATATGCCGTTCTATAAAGGAGATACTCTCAGAAGAATTTGTACATTCGGATTGCCATCCCCTCTGCAGTTCTGCAAAGCAAGGTAAGATAGCTCAGCATAGCTTTTATCTACAAGGATTCCCTGAGGCAGTTTCTGTAAAAGGGTTAATGACAGATGTTTCCATTAAATCTGACCTACCTCTTAATTTTGCCATTGCCTGATAATATCCTAGCTTTGCGCTTATTTGCATGGGCAAATGGAGTCACTCTATAACTAGGGACACACAGCCCTCATTGAAACAAAAGGTCAATTCATTTTAAACTGATGTGCACAATATTTTTTGTAGTTGCAGGTTCCCCCCCCCCCACACACACACACAAATCCCCTTTCATACAATGCTACTGTTTACAAAGAATTAAAAGCTCTGTTTCCCGAACTCCTGGACACAATGTACATCTGTAGGCAGAGACAAGTACTACCAATACAAATCAATACATCTCTTCGTAGGTAACCAACTAGAAAAATCACTTCTGTCTCTCAGATGCTCTATTTTTTTATATACTAAACAAAACTAGAACATCATGAATTTTCTTTGCTGGGAAATTAGTTGAGAACACCAAAATGCTAGCAATACTTTCTTGTTTATTGAGCATTATTATTTTGCAGACAAAAATAATCTGTAAATAGAGAGGGAGCAATTGTCTTAGGTTGGCTAAAAGATATAGGCTTTTTAATTTCAAGGTTTCCAGCCTAAAAATTATAGTTCAGAATGATAAAACTATGTTTCATCATGTAGTAAGTGATTCTGGCCCCTCACCACGTTGCTGTAATAAGTTCCTTAAAAGTATGTAAATAAACAAATCATAGCATTTGAGTTCTGTGTACAAGGTTGTGTTCTACCTCTCCTTCTGGTTAAAGAGTCAAATAAGGTGAAAAAAAAAAATGATTCCTCTGATACTCCAAAGCTGTGCTTCCTGAAATTTTAAATAGCCTGTAGTCCAAACTCAAGAAACATTGCATTAATTTAGTTATGGTGTTTCACTTTATTGTAACATTTAAGGAGCTTAAATTATCACTTGCTAGGGAAGTACTCCCTACATAATTATATACAGTGTTTTATATATATATACATATACATACATATACCTTACGCATATTTCATGTTTATCATTAGAGCCTAATCTCCAAGACATTTAAATATTGAAATTTCAGCATTAAATTTCACCTTACTCTGAAAATGGCTCTCCTGGTTCTGATAGTAAATCCATATTCAAAACACTCCCATCATACTAAAGTCTTTGTCTGGATAGGAAATAGGCAAGGTCTGTGCTTGGAAGAGTGTTACTTGTTAAATATCAAACTTCTTCATCTCAGACAAAGCCCATACTTAGCACTTGGGCATATCAATCCATGAGAACAATTTAGAAAACTCTATTTGTCTAATCCAAAGCTGTTGTGTTTTTATTTTTGAATTTGTAGTGGAAAAAAAAAAAGAAAAAGAACATTTTCTTCTCACAACGTTGCCTCAAATTTACCTGGACATGAGGGAGATGAAGAACGAAGAGTGAGAGATTTCCTTTGACAAGCCCCACACAGGCAGATGTGTATGTATGTGGTGGGGAGCATTTTCCTCTCCCATGGAATGCCCAGATCTGATCCCCACACCCCCAAAATTAAAAAGGGATAAAGATTTAGCTCAGTGAAGAAGCATCCCCAGGCTCAATTCCACCATCCCTCCTACCAACAACAGACCTGGGTTCACTCTAGCTCTGAGTTGGTTTACAAGACTTTGGAGAGGGGAGCCACATTTCACCTGTTTCCTATAGATGGTCATTACTGCCCACAATACAAAACATTTTTTTTAAAGAAGTTAAAGGGGCTGGGGTTGTGGCTCAGTGTTAGAGTGCTCACCTAGCTAGCATGTGTGAGGCCTGGGTTCAATCCTCAGCACCATGTAAAAATAAATTTAAAAAATAAGGTATTGTGTTCAACTACAACTGAAGAATATTTATAAAAAAAAGAAATTAAAAATGTTTACCATACATAATTTATTCAACTGCCTAAGTACTGTGAAGAGTATAGTTAGAAAAAAAAATGTAATGCTCCCCTTTACTTATTTTTTTTACAAATTACAGATCCATTAAGTAATTTAAAATAGTAAAACAATAATATCAGTGAAAATAATATAAATATGTCAAGAAAAATAAGTTAGATGAATGGATTTTGCCAGGCTGAGCAGTGAAAGAAATTAGGGATTTTAACCGGGTGATACATGGTCAGGTTTGTAAATCCAGATTTGTTCCTGAAGTAAATAAGCAAAATAAAAGCAAAATTAGAACAGTTGGTGATTTGAGTCATATTTTTGTAGTAAGTTTTAAAAAACCTATAATAAAAACCAGGGTTTACTGAGCTCTTATTATGTTTCAGGAAGTACACAAAGCAGTCCATATATTTATTACATTTACTATTTATAATAACTGTATGAGATGTATTAGTCCATTTAATGGACAATGAACTGAAGTTTGAAAAGACTACATACCTCCCCAAGGCCTTGGAGATAATAAATAATGGAATCAGAAATCACAGCTTAGATATCCATACTCTTGTTCTCTCAACCAAGACAACTCTATTTTAGGCAATGGTCTATGAAATCTGACAGACTGTGAATGCAGTCCACCTTCTCACTTCTCAGCTTGCACAAACTTCCTACACTTGTAAAACAGAAAAAAAATGTACCACTACTCTAATGTTATGGAGATCAGTTGTTTTGGCAAGTCTTGCATCTCGTTTTCTGATAAAAATCCCTCACATTGCACCAGGCACTGTTGAGGTTAAGGCAAGAGGATGGCAAGTTCAAGGCCAACCTGGGCAACTTAGCAAGACCCTGTTTCAAAAGAAAAATTAAAAAGAGATAAAGATGTAGCTCAGTGATGGCGCATCCCCAGACTCAATTCCACCATCCCTACTACCAACAACAGACCTTCTTTTTCTATGAGACAACTAGTCCGCTATTCTCAAACAAGAGATAGGCAAATGAACATGATCTGCACAAGAGAGCACTTTATCTTTTCAGCCACAGGATGACTTCAGGTTTGCACCAACACAAGCCAAAGTGAAGGGTGACCTATGTAGGAACTTTAATAGTGCTACGAAGAAAGACAGTAAAGTGGGCATGGTGGCATACATCTATAATTCCAGCTACTTGGGAGGCTGAGGAAGAGGATTATGAGTTGGCCTAGCATATAAAAGGCTCTGGGTTTATTTTCCACTTACCCGACCACCAATCAATCAATCAACAAAATTAGTTAATTAAAAAAACACAAAACCTCTAACTTCTTAATTTTAGCATTAAGGATAGGGGTTGCTTATAGAGACCATAACTACAGAGTAAGAGAAAAATTTAGACAATGCCTAAAGATGAAACCAACACAGAAAATGACAAAGAAACATGAGAGACAAGGAGAGCAAACAGCCCCTGGGATTTGATCATGTATGAAGCAAAGGTATTCCTGAAATTGCCATTTATTTGAATCAGCAATACCCCTACCCTTTTATGATACAGAATATTTGGACTATCACTTAGGACCCAAAGAGCCCTAGCCTAAAATATCACCTCCTACAATGTGTGTGAAGAACTTAACATAGTACCTGAAATTAATAAGAACTCAGTAAATATAGGCTATTTCATCATTACTGCCATCATTATTATTATTACTGCTACTGTCATCCCTGCCACCAGGTTTCCCCACCAAACCTGGGGATCTTGAATGAAAACCAGAAATTACTATGATTCAGTTTCCCTGAACCAGGCATAATTAGAAAACAGAGGGAGAAATTTGTAGAAGCTACAAGTATTAAGTGTTAAGGAACACCAAAACTGGCTTCTCATTTGTCCCAGCCAATGTTAGCATTCCCAAATGGCCTTGCTGAGTCTCTAGAGGAATTAAAAGACCAAACCATCAATTATTGCAATGTGTCCATTTTTTTAGTCATCATGTTCAGTCATCCATCCAAATGATTACCCAGACAGGAATAATGTTATAAAATCAAGGCCCCATTTTATTTTTCTACTGCTACAATGTTAACAATAACTTCTGTATAAAGCTCTAAACATAGGACATTGCAAAACACCAAGCAATCTGGTTTTGAGAATTTTCTTCCATGTCACCCAAAAGTCTAAGGTCAGTCATTAGTTCCCCAGTCAAAACTGAGTCACTTAAGGTTTATGTGATTGCCCTATACCCATTGCATCAATAAGACAAAAAAGAAACTTTCTTCTGCTCCTTTCTTTGAACAGACCTTATAATGTGAGAAGCAGGAATGGCTCCTGAGGAACTGTTGTGAACCACTGCGTCAATCACATGAACATTAAAACGCTGCTTGCTAGTCATTACTATATAAAGTATTCTCTTGTTCTGTGGAAAATGGTTTCAAATAATCGTCGTGTTCGAACGGGAGTTTTGTTCTATTTTAATATAGCCATTTGAGAGAGAGGAAAAAAATAGGAAAGAAAATACATTTAAAAAACAAATATTAGTATATACAGTGAATACACTTACTCAAAACACTAATTGTCACCAAAAGGCATCATCACATTTGCATAAGAGTCATGTAGGCTCTGAGGCCCAGGAGAAAGACTCTCGAAGCCTAACAATAGAGATGGCAGATTGATGTACAATAACAATAAAGAGGCAACAAGAATCTGACCTTTGGCTTCGAAAACCCATTCTTTTGACCAAGACTTTGTACTGCAGAGCTGTTAAGTGTGACTGGCATCAAGTCTAAAATGATTTCCACCTTTATATCTGACTTTAGCAAAACTGATCTTTAACATTGTGAGTGTGTGGATTGTGTTCAGTGTGGATAATGCTATGTAATATAAGGACAATGCAGATCTTTGTCAAAAAGAAGTAATCTGGACTACTAGTTAAATATCAGTAGGTCTCAATGTTCCTGCATGACAGAGACAGATGAAGGAATGCATTACAGTGTCTTCGATTCAGGCCAACAAAGACTCATACCATTATTATAGACCAGAGTTGTTCAACTATGCTTCCTCGGTAGGAAAAAAGAGGTAGGCAGTGGAGGGTGGGGCCTCCTGACAGCTTCTAAAGGCATAGCCCTAAAGAGTGAGAGCCTGCCAGTGGGCCACCCACGGAAAATTCTACTGCTCATAGGAAGGTTCGCACTAAGTTATAAGAAAACAAGCGAACAAAATATCCAGGACAGCGATTTCTTCAAAGAAGTTCTGAGGCTTAGAAACTGAGTGGAAAATGATGAGATGGGATGCTGCCAATCTTTTGTTGGAGTGGCCCAGGGCAAGCTATTTTGTGTCTCACATTCTTCAACTACAGACTATGGTTACCACTGCTATTATTGATAATAAAAACATCCTAACAACAACTCCTAGAAACAACGTTGTGAGAATTTATGTGTGTACAATGATTTAAGAATGAGGGAAGAAAGGCACAATGTTACACTATTATAAAGTGCTTTATCAACTAGCTTATTGCATAATGTGTTATAATGTACCATGTGCCCATGGAAACATGAAATCATTCATAATTCTTAAGTACTGCCAGATGCATAGCTATAACAATTTTCAACCCTTTCTGAAGAATTCACCCACACACTTACTTTCCCAACCAATTTTTCCACTGGTAACTGTCAAGAGTTTACAAATCACAGAATAGACCCTTATTCACAACTCTGTGGTAATTACATATAGTTTGCTTCATATTTGGACAGAGAACATGTCTTATTCATAGTTTTATAACTAATGACTTGTCCTGTTCTAGTATATAATGAGTGCCCAATAAATGTTTACTGAACATTTGAATGAATGAATATACAGATATTCAGAATAGTGATCAAAGAATCAACATTAGTAATGGCACTACTTAGACTAAGAAGAGCCTGTAATGCAAAACAACATTTAGGGTAGAAGTGGTCTAAGGCTTCTTCCCAGCTAATCTATATGAATCTCCTAGTATTAATTTGTCACTTGTCATAATTTCTCACAATGTCCAAGCAATTCTGTTAAAGAGATCTTGCTGTCTCAATGGAGGGATCTGGCTATATTTAAGGATGCTGAATGATTTCATATTTAATGGTTGTAAACATATTATAGTAGGACCTTTACACAAACTGATGCATTGTTGCATATTATAACCTGTTGTAGGTGAAGAAATACTCTAAATTTTGAGCTAATATGCAGAAGGCACACAAATGCAATGAAATAGATAAAAAAAAAAAAAAAAAAAACTCAGCACTTGGAACCAGAAGAAGGCCTCTGCCACATAGTTGTTCTGTAAGTTTGATCTAGTTTGATTTACTACTCTGTTAATGTTTCTGAGCCTCTGTTTTCATCTGTAATGATATTACTGTGTATAATAAGAACCCATACATGCAGGGTCAATGAGGTAATTTAATAAATTTATAACATTCATAAAAGTAGTCTGTAGATGGAAAATGCCACACAGAATACCACAGTAGCTGGGTATAAAATGGCAAAGAGAGAGGCGGGCGTGGTGGCGCACACCTGTAATTCCAGCAGCTCAGAAGGCTGAGACAGGAGGATCGCAAATATAAAGGAAATCTCAGAAAAAGCGAGGCACTGAGCAACTCAGTGAGATCCTGTCTCTAAATAAAATACAAAGTAGGGCTGGGGATATGGCTTAGTGGTGGAGTGTCCCTGAGTTCCATTCCTGGTACCAAAAAAAAAAAAAAATGGCAAAGAGACCTTTATGATAGAAGTAATCTATGAGAGCACTAGGCTCGGAGGCCATGGCTTTTTTGTGTCTGTCGTTAACATAGGGTCTAAAGGATGCCAAATAAACCACCAGCATTAGCTGTTTTATTGGAGGCAACAAGAAGATATATGCATCCAGTTCTTAGAGTGGACTTCCAAGCTCTCCACCTTTTTTGTGGTGTTTGAGATTGGACTTAGGGCCTCACACATGCTGGGAAAGTACTTCACCACTGAGCTACATCCCCATCCCCAAGCTCCTTTGTGGGGAACACTCTGCTGTTATGCTCTGCAAAGTAGAGTCCTTACCCAGCTGGCATTAGATTTAGTAGGGTTGCTTGTGAGAAACACAGACTCTCAAAACTCATCTAAGCATGTTACAATGCAATATACCCAGAACCCAAGAATAGTTTCTGTACACTGGTAGAGCTGGTTCTAAAAGTACTTTTACACACCTGGTAGCTATGGCACCAGATTTGTTCCATCTCAACAGGTCTGTGCTATTAACTTACATATATTAAGCTTTTTACAGTTAACAAACTTTTCAAATACATTAAATATAATACTAAAAAAATGAGAAGTGATTCAACAGTATTTAAGCATTACAGAAATGTAAGACCACTTAATTTTAAAATAAAATCCACAATAAATAAATGTGGTTGTTTTCATTACACTGATTCAGTTATTGTCTATTCCTCCCAAAACAGAGTTTATTGTGGTATTGAAAGTTTGCTTTCTTCCTAGATGGATCCTTATCTAGAAGACCCTGGCATATAGTAAATGTTCAATGAACCAACATAAGTAAATATATACATCTCAGAAGAGTAGTTGGCTTAAATATGCCTCATAATACACAATGAGGGGTTTGTGTGACAACTTCATAGCCCAGATTATCTTTATCAGAAGCAGAAACACAAAGCATATGTATAGTCATCAACATATATATATATATGTAGGCTATTTTATACACACACACACACACACACACACACACACACACACACATACAGTACTTTGAGATACTAATTTTTAAACTGAGGCTTAAAATGTAACCTAGAAGATAATGGTCTGCAATCTCCAGATGTTTTTATTACAAAGTCAACCCAGTTGCATAGAAAAGGTCTTCTAGTGGAGAATGACACTTTGCTTCTGTATTGAGAAGGCCAAAGGGAGGCTTATGGAATTTCAGAGTATATAAGGGTCAAAATATCTAGTAGCTGTGAGAGGAATGACTGTGGGCTGGCAGAAGTATTCATTCAGTTCAAGAGCATGATCTTGGATAGCTTCCATTTCCAGGCCTCCAGGTCTCTGGGTCTTCCCTGCTCATTCCATACCTTCCTATTCTTCAGAGATGACAGAGGGTGACAAACACAGGCATCAGGAAAACTGATAAGAAGGTAGAAGAATCATGCTAACCAAGAGCTGAAGTCCAATATCCGCAGGGACGTCATTCATCTTTAATCAACCCCAGAGGTACACGGAGATATAATCCAGCATGTATACGCTAATGATGTAAAGATTGGGACTACAGTTGCTTCCAAATTAAATAATCACTACGTGGGCTCAATGCTAAAGCCTAAAACTTTTAATTGCCAATTCCTTACTACAATGACTATTATCAGAAAACTTCTTATCTCCTTGCCCTGTGCCCAGGATCTTGATCATCACCAAGTGTCATTCTTGCCTTATATCCTACTGTTCAAGTGAGAGAAAGGCTCAGCACCCCTAAAGACAAATCCACCTGAATCCTGAACTAGTTCTGAGCAAAGTGAAGACTATTTAACTTAGTTAACTTCACTATGAAGGAGTTTTGTTCTTGAGAAGGAACTGAGCTTATCACTCCATGCGCTCTTTAATTCTTTGACTCAAAACCATTTTAATGCCTTAAGGAACTTACAGACCATAAAACACAGGATTGCATAATTGCCTATTAAATGAATAAACATGGAAGGAACAAATGCATCTGGAATTAAATGATGATAATTTTGCAATTAAAATACATAAATTTTCTGAAAAGATAAAATCTCTTCTGATTATCAATTTATATAGAAGACTGATAACACAAAGATCTTAAGGTGGGTATCCTGAACTAACAAATCCCAATACAAAAATCATAATGTGACCCACTGTAAGTATTAGTAAGTTTGATAAAACTGGATACAATGAAATGGAAATCAGACAATTATGGAAATGAAAATATTCTAAAATAGCTTCCAATAAAGTCATAGTGAAAAAGATTACACATTTACATATAACAGGTGCTTAGTATTTATTGAAAGAATGAATACTGGGGAAAATTCATTTTAGAAGTCTATAGATAGAGATACCAAGAAAAGAATGAACAAAAATATAAAAATTAGAATTGACATTGTTTGTATATAAAATGAATAAGCAGCAAATTTCTGAGAATGAATATCTAGAAAGACAACTTTCAAAGTTTATCAGAGGGGCAGAGTAGAAATAAAAGTGTATTTCTGCAGAAATTAGTTAACACCTAACTCCAACAGACACCTCTAGTATAAAATATTCCAGTGGTTAAAAGTTCACAGTCACTCTTAAAAATTTTTAAGAGACACAAGAAGGAAAATATTACTCCTATTTGCAACTAAGCACTGGGGGAAAAGGTGAAGAGTAATTATCCAAATTGGCACAAAGTTAAATTGACTAGATGAACACAGGTGGTAAGAAATTCCATGTAACCTTTCACCTAAAAGTTGCCATCTTTTTGAGAGAACTAATTCTACCAATGGTTCAATTCTGATTCAGAAGGAAAAGAGTCACTTTCTGAGTCATCACATCACTCTAGTTTTCCTTTTAGTCCTCAGTTCCAAGCCCTACCAAATCCCAACCCATTTTAATTTGTCTAAAGGTGGCCTGGCCAGCACCAGAATTTAATGCTTCCATAAATGAACTCTGATTGACATGAAAGATGACTCACTCACAGAAAAACTTGTATTGCTGCCATTGGGTCAGTTTCGACTTGTTTTTAAAATGAATGCCAGTTGAGGCTGAGCAAAAGCCAGGGTGTGTTTTTTTTTTTTTTTTATGTGTCAAATAAAAATAAAGAGCTGGGTATGAATAATCAAAGTGGCAGGCACCTCCCTGGATACTTCTAAACCTTCCAAAAGCAGTCCCAAGGCTCAGCAAAATGTAATATAGTCAAAACAACCATGAAGAGCATTAGTACCAACGGTTTGCCCCAGAAAAAGAACATAATTGCCAAAGTCCCTTGCATTCCCAAATTCCAGCACCTTTCAACGTTATATTAAGTTAAAAATATACTTTTTAAAAGATAGTGGTCCTAGAAAGAGTATTCCTAGATGTTATGAGGATATCAGATAAAAAAAGATAATATTATTATTTACTATGACCCTTAAATCAGGCAATTTTCTAATTAGACATACACAATTTTCACTCTATGATACACAGTAGACAATATGTAGTCAACTCATTGTCACTGTGAAATTGATCACTGATTTTATGGATTATGCATACTGTTCACTTATTTATCTAAAGCTTGCATTTTCTTGGAATAGTTCACAGTACTTACACAATCAGGAAGGAAAGAGAGGAGAAAGAAAGAGTGAGAAAAACTAACAGAGAGAGAAGAGCAAGATGAGCAATTGAAAATGAAAGCAAAACTAAGAGTGAAAATAAATAAGCAAATGGATCAATTCTTGAAAAAACTTCAAAGATGATAAGTAAAGGCAAATTAGTGATTAAATAAGACTTCTTTAAAATTCATGGGTTTTAGTCATCAATGTGTCCTACAAAAGAATTAGAAGTATGAGGCAAGTATCCCCAGGATTGTGGGAAATACTGATGACATTGTTCATGAAAATTTGGAACACTTAGTCAAAAGAAATCTGAAACATTAGGTTCTAATATGGAATACAAATCAGGTAAAAAATCTTGGGGGAAAAAATCTTTATCATGATGTAATGGGAAGTAATCAGCGCTATAGTAGACACTGCAATGATAAATATCCAAAAAGCGTGTGATGTTGTCATCCGTCACTTGAATAAGATCTGACTGAAGTTGAAAGGTATGGCCCAACTGCAGAATAAAGGCTACCTATTTTAAGATCCAATTGTTACTAATTTACTCACCCTCTCAATAAAACAATTCTTATATTATCATTATTTTTAGAAAGGTCAAAATCCGTGAGTGTGTGTGTGTGTGTGTGTGTGTGTGTGTGTGTGTGTGTGTGTATTAGCCTGCATTTTTTTCTGAGGTATGTAATTAGTGCTATCACCTCTAGATGCACAGGGTCAAATGATTCAGAAGGGCCCATTTTAACAGGAACTGTTGAGTGAGGACCCTGAACCTGTCTAATGAGGCACACTTTGTCTTTTCATCTAGAGGTGGGGCTCAACAAGAACAGGATCCCATTTTAATGCAGTCCAAGTAATCCACATAACCCTAGAAATTTAGTAGGAATTTGAAAAAATAAAGTTAAAAATGAAGCTCAACAATACAGAAAGATATCTGGGAGGAGGCTGTTTGCATTACCAGGAAAAAGAAAAAAAAAATGTTTAGCACCGTCAAACACTACTATAGACTTGAGTCTTAAAAAAAAAAAAAAAAAAAAAAAAGCCAGCCTTCCTAGATAAGTGAGTCAACTGCAGAAATTTTGTGGACACCTTAAGTGACAATGATTTGTAAAGTATCTTTAATGCTATTGTCTTAAACCAGAGCATAGAAACCAAGGTCGTGCTTTCTGTTCAGAAACTCTGCCTTAGAAACAGGTAGTCTCATTTCTTCCACAGCTCAAGTTCATGGCCTTCCACACCAAATTGAAGTTTCACCATCTCCCTGGCTCTGCATGAGAGTAAAAGAAATAACTTTTCTTATCTAAGCTAAAAGTTTAATAACTATATAACGACTATGTGATTGTAATAGAATTCCATGTAATTTTAAAGCAGAAGTACTACAAAAATTATTGGGAGCAGAACAAAATTTAGCATTCCAAGCAGAGATCCCATATCAAAAAGAATCTTCTGAATTGAGATAACTGACTACACAGTGACAGATCAGTGTATGTGCACAGGGAAAATCCCCTAGTTAGAGATCACAGCAGGATCCCATCCATCACATTATGTTAGTTCAGAGAACTAAGACTCTTGAAGTATTTCTGGCAGCAGAGAGAACTTTTAGCATCCTAATGCTTTTACAAGGTTGCATTTTTCTTTTCTCCCCAATGTGCTTCAAGATTTCATAACATGAGAAACATAGGAGCAAAAGTTAAAATGCTTTAATGGTCCCCACAGGCTATTTAAATAAACACTGTGATTGCAATTTAGACAATCTGGAGTCCATTCAATATTAAATCCCCACCCCAAGCTATAGCTACTACACAAATAGGGAATTCATGGTATACTCCACATGGCCATTTACTACTCCAACTATCGCCTCCTGACAATCATGGGGAGGAGCTAACCAGGCCTAACACTACACCAGTTAAATCTGTCAACAACTGCAGAGAAAGCTCCGCTGAGCAAACATCCTGATCCCTCTCACACAGCCTGGCTTTGTCCAGCCTTGCTGCAACAACACTAATCTTCTCATACTATCTTCAGCAGCACAAGCAGAAACTTCTTCTGCAACCAGCTGTAACAAAAGATGCCTTTCTTTATTTTTACACACTGTATGTATATATTTATGCTGTCCCTTCCACTCCCTCCCCCGCCACTTCCACCCCTGCCTACAGACCCAATCCTAAATGAAGTTTGATTAGAATAAATCCTAAACTAGTCTTCATCTTGGAATAATACATGAAGAAAGAGGCCATAGGATCAATCGGGTCCAGTGTCCAGACTGTTGTAAAAATAACACACCATAATGTACAGATTTGTCTGCACCAGGGGAAAGAGTAGGTTCAAGAAATTGGCAGGCAATAAATATCCTAAACTATGATGTGCCAAATTGAAACAATGGGGTGGTGAAATACATAGAGCCACTGAGTTGTCCTCAACTACTTTCAGACATCTCTGGGTTCATGGAGTCAGAGTACCCTATTTCATTTTTATGTACTGTTGAAAAACTATTCATTGTATAGGAGGACTGTGGTACCCATGACATTAGAAACATAGGATTATTGAGACTTTCTTCTAGTTTTCAAAATGTAAAATAGTATTTATGTTTAGGGAAGAGAGCATACATTTTTAGACATAGTTTATATTTAAGTGAAAAATCTTGAGTGTATAGCTCAAAGAATTTTTTAACTACGTAATCACATTCAGATTAAAATACAGCATATTTCCATCACCCCACCTGATTTTTTGATGTGTCTTCCAGTCAATCCTCCATCAGAGGTAACCATCATGGATTCTTTTGCCTAGAGTAAAACCACACTAGTTTTACCTATTCACCATAGATTGGTTTTGCCTGGAAAAAAATATGTTTGAATCTTTGTTGCCAAACATCACATGGCAAATTTTCTTTACATTATTTCAAAATAATTTACTCCTAAATACAATAGCAGGCTGGTATTTCTGTTCCAAGTCTACAAGAGAGAGGATACTTGCTCAACACAAAACTGCATGAAAATTTCTGAATCTATTACACTTAAATAGTCAGTTATACTATATTTATACAGTAGAGACCATTAAATATGATGCAAATGAATAGTTTAAAAATTAAACATCACAAAATAACAGCAAATATTAATAGCAAATATTAACCCCATTCTATGTGGTGGGTACTTGACTGTATTGCCCAATTTAATTCTCAACCATTTAAGACAGCTTTGTTATCTCTTTATGCAAATGCCTCAAGAAGATGAAAGGATCTGTCTACATTTAATAAGAAGAATCAACCCTTGTACTTTGACTCATAACACTTAGTTCATAATAGGTGCTTGATAAATATGTGTTAAATCTCTGAATTAAAGGATAACAGAAAAGCCTCGAGAAAGGCCAGGCTACATTTTGAAAATGCTGAGCAAAGTAGTTTATAACTTCCATGATACCATTTACAGAAACAATTTAGAGAAATTAAAAGTGAGGTGGAATCATGGTTGTTACCTAATTCTTCCCTCTTATTTGAGGTGAATAAATTGAAGCACCAAGGGACCCATTTAAGGGCACAACACCAGAGAAAGCTGAAACCTGGACCGGAATTCGAGTTTCCCAATCCTCATTCAAGAGTTAACTATGTTCTATTTCTATAGTTCTGCATCAAACATACTGCATGGGTTCTAAATAAGTTTGCAATTGAATTTGATAAGTTTATCAACACTTCAAATAGCTGTGACAACTATTCTGTAATGTGTTAAGAGGAGAAGGGGGAAAAAGGAGAAACACAACAAAGTTTCTTTTCTGGAGTTGCTTGAATTTTTCATTGGCAAGAGAGGAACTAACCTACAGAGACAGCGAATATTATTAAAATGTGTGCCTCTGAAAGAATAAAAAAAATCATATTGCTCTATAAAAATTATATGATAAAGTGTATCATTAAATATAATCAACTACCACAATTATGGAACAGATAATATCTACAGTGAAAGTCAGAAAGGGATGAGATCAGTGTTGGCAGGAAATATCAAGGAACTTGAGACCTGTTTAGAAGTCATCATAGGCTCCAGATTGAGAAGACGGATCACCCAATATAAACCGCTCGTTTTATACACAGAAGTACATGTGCCCAGGAATAGACACTACGGCAGTCCTTGCCCAGGGCTCTGAAGCTCTTTGGGAAGCAGTAGGGTAGCCATAGCCATTTAGGTCCAGTCCAGGATTCTGTCCACTACCACTATTTACCAACTTCTTTATGAGACATGTAAAGAGTAAAATAAATCAAACAATAAAGTGGGTCACGTGCCTTAAAAGACATGTATAAAATATTGACTTGGAGTAATAATGATTAAATTCCTTCTATTTTTAATGCATTGTCAAGCTGGACTTTGGCACTTACTAAAAATTGATTTCTTAAACTACCTCGCATGGGAGAACAAGTGGAAAAATATTGAAGAAATAAAGGAAAGAAAATAATTGCAGAGAATGTTGGAATAGAACATATGTCCTTTCACTCATTCAGCATCCTAACATGTGTAAATCAAAGCAGGGGAAATTGGAAAATATACTTGCAAAAATACAGGGACTACTTTTCTGACATCTGATGATGGAATACACATTTCTTCTCCATTTAAAACTGTCAGTGGTGCACAAGTGATTTCATCCTGTGAACCCAAGAGGGATGCAACCACATGCAAGCCTTCCAGCTGTTGTTCATCAAGAATTGTAATATTTATTCTAGAAGAAGCAAACAACAGATGCATTTGGAGAATGTGAGTTCACCTGGTTCCTATAGCAAATGAGCTCAAATTCAATTTACTAGTCAATAAACATCTTGTAAAAGAACAATCACAAAACACACACACACACACACACACACACACACACACACGGTTCTAAAATTAAATCTTAGACCCCATAGAGAATCTTGATTTCAATCTTATCTTCCACTCTCCTCCATCTATACTGTTACAAATGGTAATTGCTGGGGACATGTCTGGGAACTTTTTTTTTGCTTTCTATTTCAGCACCTTATCATGGTATCTTCTGTAAAAATGGCCTCTTCACTTATGGGGTTGGTAACTTACTGTTGCTCTGAAGATGACAAGAAATGTATTTGCAGCTTTCTTTCCTTGATTTACAGCCATTTTCAATAAAACTGCCAACCAGGCATGAGAATCCATGAAAACACTCCAGGGTCCCTGAAGGACCATCTATCATTTCCAAATAAACATCTGTATTAGATACCAGAATTTTTCAATAGTGATTCAAATTTAGACCTCTTACCTAGGACAAGTACTCCAATTACATAGGGCTGATATCCTTTAAAAGGAAAATAAAAGGAGCAATACATGATGAATTTAAGAACTTATACAGAGCAATGCAGAGAGAACAGATATATTTATTTATTTAGTGTCTCTTTACTATTGCTCCCAGGTATTGGTTATTTCGCAATTATTATATAAAAGAATAAGCCTGGGCATAGAGAAAAACTAAAGCATTTACCAGAGGGATGTCTGACAAATTTCATACATAATCTTCATGGCCTAGCAACTTATCTTTTCTGGTTAATCTATAAATTTCATCACTTTTACATTTTTTACTTTTAGAGCCCTTTTTTGCATGACTTTCACAGAATAAGCCAATTAATATGATGTTATGGGAAATTAGACCTTATCTTCAAAAGCAACCTCAAGTTTTAAATCTTGGGATGTAAAGTAAAACTGACTCACTGGCGACTAAACACTATTATTTATGACACAGATACTGAATACCTGCTAACTCATAGTAAAATTATGGTTATGCTTATTTCTATGAAAGTTCAATGTTGAAAAAAGTATAATTTCAATGGAATAAATGCTCTCTTCTTTTTTTTTTTTGAATACATTTTTTTAATTTCAAATTCATAGATTTTTCTAAATGGTAATAAAGAGGTGCCTGAACTTTCACCAGGCCACATACAAGAATCCAACATATTGATTTACTCTTCTCCTACCACTTCAGTAATATTCAGGATTTCTGAATCCTGCATTAACACCAGGACAGAGATAATACCAAATGCAACAGATCAAAGCAAACCCGTATACTCGGATTCCAATTCTATAGAAAGACAGTGAATGATTTCATAATCTTAAATCAGGGAAAAAATAGCTACCACCTGCACCTGGATAGTTACCAGCAATGATTATAAAAACCAACTATATTAAATATAGTTAAACATTGCTGTACATTTTAGTACCTATTTGATTAATGACAAGAGTAGTGACAGACAGTTGCAATATGGAATCTAGTGTTTATACTCAAACAGCACATCAGTCATTTAGCCCAAATTTACCTTACTCCCACACAAACCTGGTGTCAGGCTTAATGTTTATTTCTGTAAATTATATGTAAAAAAAGCTCAATATTCAATTTAAGAAATCTTAGCATTTTTTTCACATGAACACAATCAAACTTGTTCATGTTTGAAATAGTATGGATTTAGTGTGTCCCTCAAAGATCCATGTTAAAGGCTTGGTCCTCAGGGACATACTACAGAGAGGTGATAAAATCTTTAAGAGATGTGGACTAGTGGGAGATCCTTAGGTCATTGGTGTTATACCCTCAAAGGAGATTGTCGGACACTGGTCCTGTCCTCTTTCTCTTTTGATTCTTGTCCATGACATGAGTGGTTTCACTGTGCCATAAGCTCTTGCTGTGATGTGCTGCCTTGCTACAAGCTCAAAAATCATGGGCTAGAATATGCAAAACTGGGAGCCAAAGTAAACTTTTTCTCTTTATGAGTTAATTGTGGCAGGCATTTTGTTACAATGTTTGAAAACTTACTAACGTGGTGCTAAAGAAAATCCCAAAGCTTTTCAAACAACTCTTTTGAATGGTTGTTAGCATTTATCTAAATCACTTATATTCTCTCTCTCAAAAGTTCTACGTCCTACTCAGAAATTTTAACTATAGATCTACTGCTGGACCAAGGAAATTTGGTTTCTATTCCATGGATTGTTTTGCTTTTTTAACTCTCCAAACATAAATTTGCCAGCATTGTGCTGATAGACCATTTACTTCATTAATAGTCAATGCCAGTTAGAAACAGCCTTCAGATTTTCTTCATTTTCTATCATGTAAGTCTTAAGTGAAAAGAATTGAGAATACATTTGTTAATATTTTATTTTGAGAAAAGTTGAGTGTTAACTTGAAAATCCTATTTTTTCACATCAGAGGACTATGACCTAAGTTACCAGGAGTTTAGGAGAATGAAAATTTTTTTTTTCATTCTAATGGTGGTCATTATAAAACTGAAGAGATATATAGGGGTGAAGATATAATCTGAATTGTACACTGAAATTAGAAAAAAACTGTATTTTAATAAATAAATTTACACTTTTAAAAGCATGGTTGAACCACATTTTAAAAAGGATACAGTTGAAATAAGCAAGCTCAGAGTTCAAATATTCCTCTGCTAGAAATCAAACTGAAAGTAATCACTAGATCTCATGACTTGACTTAGGTTTGTTTGGTTGAATTTTGCTAAACGGCTTAACTCTTGACTGTTTTTCAAAGAAATAAAGGAGACCAAAGCAAAATGACACTAACGTGCAATGTGATGTAAAATAAACAGAGTGCACAGTGAACACAGTCAAGATGCTATTTCAATCCATGTCTTCCTTGTTAGCTAATCAAAAGAAACAACTGGAGAACTGGGAGAGGAAGAAATGGAGATAGCTGACAATTAGGTATAGAGTTAGGAGAGCGCAGAGGAAGACTTTGGGAAGCCTTTTGCAAAGATGTGAAAAATGAAAATGGCTCTAACTTTTCCCTTGCTGGTTTAATTTAAACCCAGCTTGTAGAATGAGGGAGGTTTTTTTGTTTTGGACTTTGTGTTTCTTCCCCTTTATAGTCCTAAGCCAACATGTGTGGCATCTAGCATCTGGGCTGGGCTGGGGTGGCTTATTGTTATCTTTCTAAACATACAGTTTGATATTTCACTAATTAAAATGGTGATCATCATCTAAAAGAACTTTTCAGGAGAAGGACCTTGTAAAGCCACAAAACCCAAGCATGGGTTGGTTGAAACTGCAGGCAGTTTTGTTTAAGTGAGCATTAAAGACTTGGCAAGACCTCTCTGCTCTCATTTTTTTATTTTCTATTATCTATCCACTTAATAATTTCAGAAACTTCAATCAGACTCGGACCAAAAAAAAAAAAAAATCCACACAGCTTCTTGGGATAGAATGATAATACCATCTGTTTTCATTCTTAATGTGGGTTCTTTCCAACAGCACAATCCAGCATTCTGGTTGCTTACTTTATAATGATCCTCACATTATAGGTGATTTAAAGTAAATTCTATGTGTCACTTGCCCCTTGTAAACATGTAGAATCATTTAAATTTTAAGAAGTCCAAAGTAGTTTCATATTCAAGTAACTGTATTTGAATTCTCCAGATAAATAAGATCAATCACAAAATTTAAAAGATCCAAGGTTATGTCCTGTCTTTTATGTAATGGTTGGTAAGTCTGAGAGGTCTTCTAAAGGACTTTATTTGGCATGAGACTTATAGTTCTCTTTCTTAGAGTCAAATAACATTGTATATACATATGTATATATGTATGTATGTAAGAATGTATATGTGTGTGTGTATGTGTGCATGTGTGTGTGTGTGTGTGTGTGTGTATATATATATATAATCTCTAAAAATAGAAACAACTGACTTACTGAGAACCTTTTATACAATGACTTTTTAAATGTAAAGCTATTCTTTACTGTATTCCTTAGGAATTAGATTATAATATCATGAGTCAAGTATATGAATAAACTAATATCATTTCCTTCAAGTCATGATAAAAATGAAAATTGAAAATGGAGGTCAAATGTTTTAAAACTCTTGACATAGGAAAAATTAGTCAATGGTATGGAAAAATACACTCCAAATAATTCAGTTCTGCAGATTTTAACAATCAATATGGAGCACCATATGATAGATATGGCTCCAACAATCTGTATCAATCATGAAGATTGGCAGTGGCAAACTACACAGACCAATTTTTGTCATGCTACCACAGTCGACTTTACAGTCTATGTGTAACTAAGACTTACTCTGGTGCTTTCCCCGACACACCACACAGCCCCTTCCAAGATCTGCTTCCAACATATTCAAGGGCTTTTCTGAACCAAACCTGATTGAAAACCTTTGGAGACTGGCACACAATTCTTATGATACTCCATGTTTTCCTTCCAAAGGCTGCATCTTTAATACATTATATTGGGTTTTTCCCATCACACATTTAATGTGTGAAATTTCTAAACTCTTCCCCTTCACTTATCTAAATTGAACTTTGGCAGCCAACAGTTAACTGTTGGAGAGTTGCTTAAAAACGATCAAACCCTTTCTAGATCTGATTGCAAGAAGTATCAGTGCCAAGACAGAAATTTCAGTCTTCATGATACACAAAATCAATATGTATGCTACGCTCTGGAAAGAAAGCCACCTTGAAAATAATTAATAAAACATCAAAGCTGAACACAACTTCAAAAACCCTCATGAGACTGAAACATTTGAGGCAATTAAAAGAAATTACTAATTTATATAAGGTGCTACTTCTCTTTGAAAGGTATTTTTCACATATAAATATATACACACATATATATATGCATACACACACACACACACACACA
Organism: Ictidomys tridecemlineatus; assembly: GCF_052094955.1. NCBI lineage: Eukaryota > Metazoa > Chordata > Mammalia > Rodentia > Sciuridae > Ictidomys > Ictidomys tridecemlineatus. The sequence continues at coordinate 84,857,760 of NC_135482.1, read as the reverse complement.
CACACATATATATATGAAGCTAAGACAAGACTGAAGTCTCAGTTTTGGCTTCAAAATGGCAATTTAAAAGTCTTAACAACATATCTATAGCAATTCGGAATGTTACATTAAATACATAAGCTTTGAAAAATCTTAACAATAATTAGGAAATATTTAAATAATATCGAAAACCATAGAGAACTCTAATTTATATTTACAATGAGTCACAATGCATAGACATATTATTAGAATTTAGAAAAGGCACAACTTTTTATTTATTATGTTCATAGATGAAGTTACTTCCATCAAATATGACAGCAAAATAAAACACATATTTTATCAGTTGCACTTGACTCTTACAAAGTTAACCTTTATTTTTTTTATTTATATACATGTGGGTACATATACACACCCATACATACACACACATATATATGTACACACACACACACACACACATATATATGTACTGTGCTTGATGGTAGATATTAAAACAAAAATATTTTTAAAAGGAGTCTTAGAGACACATCAGCTATGGACGGTGGGGAGAGAGTCACAACTCAATGTAGTAGGCTGCTAATACAGTTTTTACAAAGAAAAGGGAGATTCTTGAGAAAGGAAACCTCAGTGAAAGAGATGATGTTTGTTTTGGTTTTGAATCTGAACCATAGTTACCAAGTTTGTGAATGGATGGGTGCACTTCCTGAGCAAGGGTAAGTGACTGCAGGAGTGGAGGCTAGAAGGCTCTGTAGGGGTAAGAGAGAGAAGTGTCTTGTTTGCTTGGCTCAGGTGTTTAGACTCTATATTGTAGGCAATTGGACGTCATTAAAAGCTTTCAATCAGCAGGAGGACATAACAGATGTGAGTTCTTAAAAGATAACTGGCATCATCAATGAGATAAATGGATCTGTAACAAGAGACAGGAGGCAAGGAGTCCACTCAGGAGAACGCTGCTATACACTCTGACAGCTGGAGAGAAGCTCAAGCATGGGGAAGCATCAAGGCTTGAGAGCATCTTTGTGCTCCCCACAAAATCCGAAACTCACACATTCCATGCACTGATTTCAAGGAACTAAAAGACTTTGCTACGAAGCTTTACTTAGCCTGTATAGAATATATACCTTGGCTGTACATACTTTATGCACTTTATTCTGCATTTCTTAACTTATCTAGCAATGAAAGGATGACAAGTTTTACTCCCAGGATAGAATCTCTTAAATAGAAATATTTTATTATGATCCAGTGCCTCTGTAATAATGTCCTGGGGGCCTCAACGTCCCTATTTCTCTTTTTATCATTGTTTACATCTAATGATACAACAGATCTTCAACTGTGCCCTGATGCAAATTGTGTCTCCCTTCCCCATTAGTTTTTGTTCTGTTCAATGTATCCTCATGAAGTCATCCAAACCATGAATATAAATGACATTTGTTTTGTGTTTCTTTCCAGATGTTTTGTTGTACTTGGGATGAAACCCAGGGACACTCTACCCCTGAGCTACATCTCCAGGCCTATTTATTTCTTATTTTGCGACAAAATCCCACTAAGTTGCCCAAGTTTGGCCTCAAACTTCTGATCCTATCCTACCTTGCTTCAGCCTCAGGCATATGCCACAGCACCCTGCAAATGGCTTTTTTTTTTTTTAAAGTAAGAACAGGTAGGATAGGTAGAGATGCTCTAATCATGGAATCAGAGACCAAGAATCCTCTTTAGAATTTATTTAGTCAATATTTTTATTTTAAATACAAAGTAATCTGATCCAGCCAGATTAAGTAACTTGCCTAGATAAACTCGACTGCTGAAAGGGCTTTTCTGCCAAGACCACAGGGAACCAAGTTATGGTTAACTCAAATTGCTGAAGATGTTCATTTTCTAATTTATAACAAAGTTGTTAAAAAGTTTAAAAAGTTCATTTTCCAAAGGTCTAAAAAATATATGACATTTAGAATAAGAAACACTATACATATTTCCTAAATTAAAGAGGATTTTTTATTATTTTATTTATTTTTATTAAAATGAGAGAGCGTCATTTGTTTATCCTGAAAGTTCATTAATACTATTCTAAATTTGCAATGGCACTGAAGCACAAGTATTCTACTTCTAATTTGAAACCTTTTATCAAAATCATTATTTTCTTGGGATATGTGTGTATGTATATGTGTGTATATTACGTGTTTTGTATATATATATATATATATATATATGCATACACACACTTTTTTTAAGGAGATTGGTCAGTCTACTAGGACATGTTATTGATGAATTATATGTTAGAGAATACTTGAACCGATCAGTTATTCTTTTTGAGATACAGGAGTTTTATTTATTTATTTATTTATTTATTATTTTTTTTAAAGAGAGAGTGAGAGAGGAGAGAGAGAGAGAGAGAGAATTTTTAATATTTATTTTCTAGTTCTCGGCGGACACAACATCTTTGTTGGTATGTGGTGCTGGGGATCGAACCCAGGCCGCACGCATGCCAGGCGAGCGCGCTACCGCTTGAGCCACATCCCCAGCCCACAGGAGTTTTAAATAACTTTATTTTAGTTATAGTATATAGTTGACGTGTATTTTAATAAATTATTAAAACAACTATAACACATTAGCATTTAAGTCCACCTATGAGCTTTAAAACAGCATAATTATTCCATGATAAATTATCTGCTAGTTAGTAGATAAAATTTCTGTGTTGAATTCATTTACTACTACTTTTTGTCCCCAGAGTATAATCCATGTAAGCTCATGGAGCATACCTCAAAACACTAATATATTGTTTTAACTTCAGGAATTAGTGTGCACTGCACTTATTTCCTATTCTTCCAAAAACTTCTAGTAAAATTTTGAAGAAGTTAATGGGAAAGCAAATTAGTATAAAATAAAAACACTTTTCTAAAAGAACAAAATATTCAAATGGTACTTGAAGAATTTTTAAAAAAATTCCTTTGAATATTTTAGTTAGAAGTGTTGTCAATAATTACATGAAACCAGAACATAGGGACATTTGGCAAGAATATTCAGTGTACATTAATTATCTCTTATTGCACTGCTAAGTCCAGAGAGGAGATCAATAAATAAATGTCTATTGTTGAATCCAAATTTGATGTTGACTAGGCACAGCAATGTGGTCTCCCATAATAATAACACAATATTTCTTCAATTTTCCCCACATTTCTAGAAAGTAACATCACACATCTAAAACAGACAAAAATAAAACTTGGCTTATTTGACTTAATTGTTGTATGCATTTTTGTAGGCACATAAGTTTTTATCCATAATTAGAACTTTTATTGCTAATGTTGGTTTCTGCTATCTTTACCTAGACTTCATCCAGGACTATGGACTGTGTGTTGAAACCTCCAATGTTTGAAAATCTCCTCCTTTGTCCTTTGAACTATAAGTCACTTTTGTTTCAAAATATCGTTTGCTTCATTCTGATTGATCAGTGTGTTTTCATTCTTCCCTAGTATTCCTCAGCTATACCACTTAAACTCATACTTATACTATGCTTAAACCATGCAGAGTGAGCACAAATATTTGAGAAGCAAAGCAGATTTTTAAATTTTTTCTAGAGAAAGAAAGGCATTGGGGCTAGTGTAATACTTTGATATTTCTCATTGCAATAGTTAATTTAAAAAAAATCAGAGATTTCCAGTGAAATGTTTAAAAATTTAAGGAAAATTCCATACATTTGCACCATTGTAGCTTAGAATTACCTTAGCTTGAACTGTATTATTATCAGCAATAAGAAGCTTATTACTTTTGAGTTTAATACATATGACATCAAAGTAAAACTCAATGATGAAATCAAGAGAAGTCACAAAATGATTGTTTTTATCTTTACCCCAGGCTGAGCAAAGAACCTTTCCAAACAGTGTGAACTCACTGGCTTCCCCATAATTCCACAGCTCTCACACTGCCATATAACTGGGAATCAGAGAGGTGAGGTCATTTCATCACTCCTTGCAAAAAAAAAAAAAAAAATGCAAAACGTCTGCTAAAATCTGACTTCATTTGATTTACTCTCCAAGACTGTTTTTTATTAAATATGTTTGACTGCTATCTCTAATTAAATGTAGAATTAATTTTGGCAAACTAACCACAGATGCAGTTTATGTTCAATTTTATCAGACAGATTTATTTATAAGCTGTCAACTTCTTGAAAGACTTCATTTTGGAGCAGTTTTAAATTGCTAACAGTAGCTGTAAATGGAGCTACTGTTCTCTGGAACACTAAAGGAAAAGTATGCTATAAATGTCCATTCCATCTGTGAGGAATCATAAAACAATCACATTCCTTTATTTTTTTTCCTCCGTAGGACCTTTATTAAATTAGTTCAACTCAATTAAAAATAACTTCAAAAACATTTCAGAGCCTTTTGTTTCATGGAATACTTGGAACTCTCTGCACGGAACGTCACCCTTTTAACTAATCCCTTTTACTAAATGGAGGAGAATAGTGGTATTGTGACTTCAGACAGTGCTTACAAGGGTCTCTACTGTACCGAATTGAGGTCACCGCAAGACAATGCTCAACACCCAATAGCCATTCAAACATTCTTCACAACTCTATCAAACGTGTCTTTCTTTCTCTCACCCGCTTTCTCTCATGGCAAACTCAGAGGACAATGGAAAAAGCCTTCAGCACCATTTATGGTCACCATATTTGCACATGACAAAGTCTATTCTTCCTGGTTTGCCAACTCCCTGTATAAAGAATGAACCCTGGGATAGATTTTCCCACCATTACTGTTATTCAAACTTATTTTGTATTTAATGTTGTTGTTGTTGTTGTTGTTGTTATCGGGCTTGTACAAGGCATTTGAGAAGCTGATTTGCTATTTTTGTGCTTGTGTAACAACGCAGAGACTAAATGCAGAATTAAATATGTCACATTATAGCCAGCATATGGATGATGGAGAGTACAATTTAGTACAAAGCAGAGACAAATGATGGAATTGGAACTATTATACCTTGTATTATTGTCTAGAATTATCAGTATTATAAAACTTACTGTTTGCCCATGAACCATCATGCCAGTGCCCCACAAGCACTATTTAGTTTTGCTTGGGAGTTTTTATGGCTACAGCCACAAACAAACAAAATCAATTGCTGTAAATTTTTCTCACCAGGGCTGCTCCTTTCAAAAGAAAAAAAAAAAAAGATGTATCCAGAGCATCGTCCTCTAAACAAACAAGAACGAACACATATTTGCAAGCTATATAGTAAAGTTGTTACGATAAAGATTTTGATTTTAATTAAGAATGGGATTTGTAGGACAATTAGTGAGATGTAATATTCTTTGCAAGAAACAGTGCCCTTATTGGAAATACCATCTAAAACAGAATGGGGGCATTTGGAGCTGCATAGAGACTTGTTTCTATGGGTTTCCACAGTTAATGAGAAGAAAAATACAAGGAAAGTGTAGATATCTCACCTGAAATGCAAGAATAGAAACTGTTTGCCTATTATTTTTTTAGGCTTCATTTATTCTTTTTAATTCAGGTCAGAAATATCTGTGCTATTGAGATTTCAAACAGGTAATCATCTTACTTTTAATATACTTTATAAGGTCTTTTCTCTCACGTATTCTAAAATACTGATTATTAGGACTTTATCTCATCATATTTGATTTCATCAGTCTGAATTATACATTTAATGACAGTGGCAACAAACTTGCTGGTTATTTCAGATATGCTTAGCTGTCCTAACATTAAAAAGAGGGGTCCTCTTTCCATTACTTCATCATATTAAAGAACTGAATTTGTGTAATTGTTTAAATGTTGAAAAGGCCATTTCCTTTACAGTATAAAATTTGCAAATGGTACGAACACTAAAAATTCATTCCCTAATGAAATGGCAGACAACTATTTTTCAAGTCCATTCAACTAATTATGTAACAAAATTTCTGCCTTCTGCTGTCTTTTCACTATAATATAAAACACTATAGAGCAAAGAAAGGAATCCTATAATACACAGAAATAGTGTGTTTTTCCTTAGATATTATGCTGTAAATTATAGACCAAAAGTATATAATCATATGAATGTGACTTAAAACAGGTACTGGGTACCCACTTTCTACAACATTTATTCTACAGTATTTGCTTTGCTGGCTGCTAAGCACTATACCAAGCAATCATACAGCATAGTACACACAGTAGGTATCTTAATGCAGCTCATAATCTGCTGGAAAGACATACAATTAAAGAATTCTAATCGTTCACACTGTGATAGGGCAGTAGATAAGAAAAATAAGTGTACTTCTTTTCATTTTTAATTCAAAAATACAAATACCCCAGAACTATGCAATGCCTTCTGAGTATAACTTCTCCTGGTTATTGACTGAGCCTCTAAAAAGTGTCATGCTAATTGTGTTGGGGTTGAAAGGTGAGAAATGGAGCCTCCCTCTGGTTGAGGTTAGAGGAAAGGGTATAGGGGGAGCAAGAAGGAATAAATGTGAAAACATAAACATGAATGGGTCAAAACAAGGAATTTGTAGTCCAGTTTGTTTCTAATCAAATTATTTATGTGAAATAAGGGCAAGGTAGGTCTGGAAACTGAGGCTGAGCCATGTGTAATTCTGGTGGTCCTTAAGTTCTACCCTTACAGATAGCTGATGTAGGAAGCAATAGCTGAAAAACAAACTCCAAGACTACTTCCAAGTTCACCTGCGAGGGATGGGGGTAGTTTTCTGCAACGCAAAAGAAAGGAGGGGAAATGCTAAAGGGTAAAAAGATCTATGATATGAAACCCAAATACAGTGGCTCTGAAGGGAAAGGAGTTGATGCGATCTCAACGGCCTCACATCAGCTGGCCATATGTATAAGGTTGAACTTTGTGAAATTGCCAACCTAACACAACCATGTGATATCTGAAATGAGGCAGTGGGAGAGAGAAGTCCAAGGAAAAAATTTTGATATATGTGTAGATTCAGGAGAAGGGTAAATTGAAGTCAGTAAAATAGTTAAGTAAAACAATTGCCTAGAGAGACAGGATTCACACTTAATTTTCTTAGTATCATTGTAGGCATAATTATATATTCTAAACATGCCCCACCCTAAATGATGTGGGAATTAATAGCTATTGCAGTAGTACTAAGAGGTGGGGCCTCTAGGAGATGAACTCATGAGGACAAAGCCCTTATGATTGGGATGAGGGCCCTTGTAATAGGAATAAGGGACTGGGTCTGTCTTCTTGCCTTAATCTACCGTATGAACAACATAGCAGTAGTCTCCTCTGCAGTGTGCAGTGGGCAGCAAGGTGCCCTCTGGAAAGCAGAGAGCAGCCCTCAAATGACATTGAACCTTCATCTTGGACTTACAATCCTCCAGCAAAGTGAGGAATACATTTTTTTATTTATAAAATACCCAGTTTTTGATATTATGTTCTAATAGCAAATGGATTAAGACCGTCTAGGCTTTTTGTCTGTGTGGTGTTACCTTAAAAATAAAATATATTTTATTCATATTTTGTATATCTTTTATATACCTAAGACTCCTGATTCCTTATATTGTTCCTTCATTGTCCTTTAATTATGGCCTTTATTTATGTCATTCTTTAGAATAAACTTTAGCTTAATAATATTAATCAATAGACTTAATTTCAAAACCCATTATGTCAGAAAAATAGAGAAAATAAAATATGAATAGGGCCTACTTCAACAATTTACATCTCTACGAATCCTACCAGTTACAATAATGTTGTAGTTGTTATCAATTATTGTCATTAGTTTTTAAAAAGCCCTCCTCATTCAGTCTCTATAACTCTGATGGAAACTCAAAAGGCATGAATTGTCTTTTTACCATCATCCTGTTATGAATAGCCCTATCATATCACCATGCATTTTATTTTAATTACTATAAATGTAAATCTTAACTATAGTTATCTTTCTGCTGATTGATAAGCTCTATATAATAACAATAAAGCCAAAAGAAGATTTTAAGTAATTGTATAATCACTTGGATTTCTGCCCTATTTATCCCTAACTACCTTGTGAAAAAAAGCGTTAACATCACACCGTCATAATGATTATGTGGAACACACACTGACTCCAAATCCACAAAAAGCACCTGAAAAAGGAGAGTATGTGTTCTTATTTAGGACCAGAGAAACAGCTGACACGGAGCCACAACCATCCTACCTGGCTGCTTTGTTCAAATTAAAAGGACACCTCCCACTCAAAAAGGGACCAAAATTGGAATGGGTTGCACTGCATGTCTGCATAATATGTCAAAATATACTTACTGTCACATATATCTAAAAACCAGCAAACCAACACAAAAAAAGGACACCTCCATCTGACTGACTGAGAGCCAAAGCATGACCAGAAACCAGTGCAGCTTCCTGCCCACGCCCCAGCCCTTCCACTTGACTGGGCACCTCTGGGCCATGTACCAAGTACACAACCAAGTGTGTGGCTCCTCCCAGGAATGCTCCATGTGTTCCAGATACACTATCTTGATTAATTCCCACAAAACCCTATGATTGTCACACAATTATGATGCAGGTGGTGTGAGGTAATAGCTAGTGACCTCAGAGATCCTCTTCTTAGTCACAAGAAGCTTTTGCAAGTATCATATGTTAAGGATGGATTTTCTTTCATACTTTCACATAACTATATTTTGTTAATTATTTGGCTATAATATTCACATGTATTAATGGTTATGGGCTGAACCAGTCCCACATACTTACTCCAACCTACTCTTCTCTTATGCAACTAAATGGGATACAGGGGTATCTAGAGAGATGTTTCATTAATGACTTCAAATTGTCACAAGGATAGAAGAGTTCTCATTTTGGAAAAAAAAAATTACTGATTAAAAAAAAATAAGCCTTCTATAAACTTTAAAATGGGCAAGAAATTAATTCTGGAAATAGTTTTCCCTGTAACACCCTCCTCAAATAAAAGCTTACTCAGCACACTTAAATCACTAAAAAAAATTCCCTCAGGTAAGATAAACATTGTAAGTTGTCCACATAGATAAGCAAGTGTATGCTATTAAAAAAAAAAGTATTTGAATTACACTAAAAATATTTTACTTGGTAGTAAAATACTTCTTAAAGTATTTCTTAAATCTAACTAGTTTTGCCAAATCAAAAGTTTTCTTTGGGGTGGTTAAGAAAGCCAAGCGTATTCAAAATGCTTTTTAAATTGCTCTACCTGTTTCTTTCTATGTTTCCAATGGAAGCATTGGCAAACACATTTAGTTGTTAAGGGAGGGAAAGTGCTGTACCTTTTTTTTTTTTCACTGTCAAAATAAACTCTTAGTTAAGAAACTCCTGGTTGGAAATAGTTGAAAACCTCTGAAGTGTCGGGCATAATCAGTATATACTGCAGGCTACGTGGACTCTCAGAATTTGCTTGCTCTTAGAAATAATTATAGAAACAACTCAGGGCACAATACTAAATTCCTATAGTGCTTGTAAAAAATGCCACAATAATGGAAAAACTATCTTCTTTCTTGTAAAGTCATCTTAAATTTATACTCTGGATAATAGAATTTAGAAAGCAAAGAAGAAGAAAGTGAAGGAGACAGACAGGAAAGGGGAGGAAGACAAGAAGAAGGGGGCCAAACTGTCATGTTTTAGCAAAATAATAGTTTAAAAAATTAACAAAGTTATTCAGAAGAAATGTCAAAATGATTTCTCAAATACTAATATTTTACCTAAAAAACCAAATGTGTTACAGAGGTATTTATTTCTCATAACTATAGTTCTCCTTATGGAGATGGTGGGCCTGAAAGACCCAGGAGAGTCAAAACTTTGAATAAAACAGTTATGCACTTTTTCCCTCTATAATTAGTCACTACATACAGATCTACTCAAGTTGAGGAGAATCTCCAAACTCAATGAACATATAACTGCAAAATACAAACACACAGTCAACTATTTGAGGATTAGAAAGTTATATTCATTCATTCAATTAATTTTTGTTTTTGTCACAAGTGATAGTGCAAGAAAATTTCTGAAAGCACTCAAGATAGGGTTCCAGGATCATTCAACATAAATATCAAACAATTGCATGTTTTCTTGAAAATCAGAGTGACATTTTTTAATTACCTAGATACACACTTAATTAACCAGTACCAAGAGATTTTGAGTATGTTTTTACATGTTGGACAATGCCCAGGGAGCTATAGTATAACCACATGTTTAAAGAATATCCAGTGTGTATGAGCTTTCTTTCTCTCTCTCTCCATACACTTGTTTAGCATTACTTTTTATCATATAATCAATAGTAATAATTAATCATAATTATCATTTCAGAGATGCCTAAAATGCTAATCATAATTTAAAAGTGAAATGTATGAGAAGACAAAATCATATTAATAAATTTTCATAGAAAGATGATATGCTTTAATTATGAGCCCTCACCTTTCATATATATTCAAAAGATTAATATAAAGCAATAAATGTCACTTATCCTTATCCTTCTTCTTGTTCCTATCTTTACCTTGCATGTTTGTTCAAAGGTACAGGGTAAAATCAATAGGATGTTCTGTCTCCAAGTGCCCAGTAGATTTACTTGGTTACTAAAGTGTAAAGGTTTACATGGATGAGTTTATACTTCTTCAGTAAAATGGCTTAACTTGTAGATGTCATGCTTTTTTATTTCAGCTGAGAGCAAACACATAAAAAGAAATTGTGAATGTCATAGACTGGGAATACAATGAACTTCAAAGGGAAGTATAACCCCAGATTATATGTCCTGAGACCATGCATGTGATTAACTACTGTAGATTCATGCCTGGCACAAGTGAGTAACTTCTTTTCTAGAAGCAAATTCTTTATTTTTTTTTTCTATTGAAAACTTCCTTTTAAAACATTGAAAGGGATTGGTAATTTAAATAAAGACTGCTCTAAATATTCACACCCTTCGTTTATATCAACAGCAGGTAAAGATAAAAGCATTTCTTATTTTCCTCTCATTCTGATTAAACTACCAGGGTTTCTAGTGCAATGAAGAAGAAAGGGTTCTGTGGTACTCAACACGCTTTCAACAGTGAGTTTCTACTGATAGCTCAGAGATGAGCCAACAAAGCAGGGAAGGGACTTGCATTCCCAAGAAGATGCAAATATTGGATGAAACTTTCTGCCTTTATATCTCAGGAATACTAAACATATAGATATGCCTTTTCTCTTCTTTTTCAATCAAAGATTTATAAACACCAAACTACTGAGTCAAAAACATATGGATCTTACATATTTTTCAACATCATTCTGAAAGCGAACATAGATTTTTTAGGGGAAAACGGATTCATTTGGAAGACAGACTTTACCCTATTCCCTGTAATTAGACTGTCTTAGTAATTATCTATCACTGTCATTTACATAGTGTAATAAAGCCTTTTCATTTATATAAGGGCAGTCTACAATCAACAATTTGCCTACTAAGGTGTCCACAAACACTGACCTACCAAACCTTTCCACACATACCAGGTGAATCAAGAAAAGATAATAAAATGTCACTTGCTGAACAAAAGGGGCAGTTTGAGAGCAAAGTTGCAAAAGTATGAATCTGATGACTTCAATTCTAAGTGAATAATGCAGAGATGTGACATTAATGAAGATGTGCCTATTACACTCAAAAGACTCGTTTCTGTCTTTTATCCTGTCTGCCTGCCTTCTAATACCTGCCATTTCATTATTTGGTATTCCCACTTTAAATGTCTGTAGATTCTCATGTTAAAAAAAGATATCATCTTATCATGAAGCCAGTTGTTCTCAAACATTTCTACCTCAACACTCTTAAGGAACATTATACAATCTTCTTGGTAGCAGTGGTCCATTATGGCAACACGTTTTAATTAGGGACATATTTTTAAAGAAGAAAATTATGATTTATAGAAATGCCTTTTTCAACAGTCCTCTAAATCACCCTACATAGGAAGTGTTTATCTCATGATTGACAATTATTGCCAATTTATTTAAGAATGGAACAAGGTATTTTTCCATTAATTTTTATGCCTGAGATGCCTATAATAAAATTGCTGAAAACTTGTGAAGGAGTATTTAGATAACACCAATAATATACTCCTGGTTGCAAATGATAAATACTAGTATTCACCCCCAAAATCCGTAATATTATTATGTTAAAAATGTCCATACATTTTCAAGGGATAAAATATCAGTAAAATAGGAAGATAAGAGAAATATAATTTCTAGTTGATTAGTAACTCCTTATTTTATCCCTTGCTTCTAACAAATCCCCCATATATGAGAGCAGATTTTTCTGCTTCATCCTAAAAAACAAAGAACGATTGCCACTCCCTTCCCCCCAGTTTCTATATACAGTCACTAAAATCCATCTGCATTACAGTCATCATTACAAATGATAGCTTTGCCAAATCTAGTCCCACAAATTGATATATTGGAAAACCTGGCATGAATATTTTAATGCCCTGCCATTCTAAAGAATAAGCTTTAGGTTTTATATTTATGTATGAATATTAGGAATTTATATGTGAATGTACAATATGTACCTTCTTATATTCAGATATCGAAGAAATTTAACCAAGTAGGAAAATTGAATTTAAATTATCCTTATAATGAACTACAGAGCTACATTGTCATCTTTGATAAATGTGGGAAATTGAGGCACAGAAGTCCCCTCTAGGTGATAACCAAACAGCAGCTGACAAAGAGCAGAAAGACTGGTGCAACGCCCAGACCTTATGTGCTTCCCTCTCTGGTCCAAACACCAGATTGCCACAGAGATTCCTATAAGGGACTCTGTAAGATGAGACCTGAATAAAGTAAATGAAAGATGTACTCTGATCATGGGAATTCTTAGCTACTACATTTGCCTTTTTCATTTCTGGAAGGTTTGTTGGCCCCTCACAAGTATATGGTATAATTAAAGAGTAATAAGGTGGTCCCAGTGGCTTTTTTCAGTTATTGCACTACCTGTGTTATACTGGAAATGGAAACTAGCATATAGGTATTTTTATCCTTCAGTGAAAGGAGCTGATATATAAGACCAGCTAGAACAACTTAAGAAAATGAAGTGGTATTTCCAAAACAGACATTTTGATAGCCAAATGTTTTAAATGATTAATGGAATCATAACATTTAAAGTACCTAGAAATCTCAAGAAAATGGAAACTACAATGTATTTATTTAATAAACTGTATTTTATTAAAAGCTTTATTAAAGTAGTTCCTACCTCTTTTCATTTACTTCAATCTTGATTTTCAAAACAGCATATCTAGAGTTTACAAGTGCCCTTTCCAAATCCTTAATTTCAAAATCAGTGAAAGTAATAATTTGCCTCGCTTTGGAAGGGTGGTTGGCTAAGGAAAGCGAAGCATAAATTCATGTGCATTTACATTTCCATGTGTCCAACAAGAACACCTTTGGAATTATAAAGTGCTTTATTTTACTATTTGGTCAGAGACCACTGACTCAATCACCCTAAGAGCTCAAAGAGACATACATAATGCTAGCAAGTGAGACAGCAAAATTATATACTGGTACTATTCCCTGTTAAGAAGATTTTAATAACCAGAAAATAACTGCATGGTCAGAGTCCCCTCCATAAAAAAAAATACATCAAAATATTGGACAAATCCAAATATTTAAATTAAAGTATACTCTACTATAATAATAGGTTCAAAACACAGGCATATTTACTATGATCACGGTTTCATTATTTTTTGCTAACTTTACCAATATTCTATCAATGTATGATAGAGCAATATTTGTGCCATAAGCATTTCAGGATAATTGACGATACACTATAGGCATCCAATCTGAAAGCAAATCATAAGAGAGTGGGGAAATGACATTTAGAGACAGAATAAATTACATAACACTGAAACATCTGAAGGAGAGCTCTGAGCACTTAGTAGGGTTGGAGGAGGGCTGCGCAAGCATACCTCATACACAAGATTGCTTTCGGTGTGTGTCTCAAGCTTAAAGCTGATAGAGAACTGTTGACACCTTGTAGAAACACCTGTAAAATCTTCCAGTGGGCAAGAGGTCTGCTGCTGTTATTGTCTTTACTTCCCTTCTTCTAATTGTCATTCAGAGCAATTTTTGAAAAACAACCCAAGCGTATTCTTAAGTTTGGTTGTGTGTTCACCACTTTCAAAAATAAACTTGCTTTGTGACATGGCCTGACAGGAGATCACCATCTCTCAGAGATGTTCCACTTCTCAGAGGAATGTCATAGGTGTCAATGTTTTCAAATATCACAAGTCCCATATTAGGGCAGATCTACAATAAAAAGAAGGTTGTATAAAGGAAATATAATTAATTCTGTATCATAACAAAATTACTATTCACCACATCCATTGTCTTCTTCTGTTTAAGCTAATGGCAGGATTTGAGATGTGAAAAGTTTCCAAATGTAGAAAACAAATATCAGAATTAAAAGAGGGTAAGGTGAAGAGGGGATAATACTTTATAAGAAATTTTAGTAAAACATCTCCATAATCAGATGAGACAGAGGCAAATGGCAGAAATAATTGGAAGATATAAGGAAACCATGCTAAGATTGAAAACATCATCTTTTCCTTTAAAAGCATCTGATCCTTCAAGCTTTGATATCTGAAAGTCCTAATTAGGTGAAGGCATTTGGGGTCTTGTCATTTCTTTTCCTTCCATTTCCACCTTCCTGCTCCCTCTCATCTACAGAAATACTGTTCATTCATTCGATGTGAGTTCTCCCATGAAGCCTTCCCTCATCTCTGCTATCAGGCCAACCTCCCAAGATACTGTTCTTCATCCAGCCTGGACGCTCTCAAGGACAGATGAAGCTCTGCATTTATCAACCTCTTAAATCCTAGAAAATCCTTTCTAACAGTAAGCTGAAAGGAGGTCCTTATAATTATAAAATGTATTCCATAGGCATTTAGGGAGTGACATCTATGAAGGTTTAAAACAGGAATGGGTTCTAAATGGGAATCATGTATGGTCTTTGACTTGGATTTATATCTGGGCTCTGAGAAAATTTTTCTTTCCCTGATTTCTAAAATAAAATGCAGTCATGTAACTATTAAAACACAAAGAAGACAATATTCAGGATGAATACCTCAGTTACCAATAGATAGTAACTATTAAAGTTTTCCAAACTCTCTTTCTTGTTCATTCTCTTCCTTGATGCCCCAGTCCCCAATAGCTTTTATCCTAGAAGTTATACCAGCTGGTTATCTGCCAAGTACTCCTAAATACTTTCAGCCAAAGTCCACCTCAAATGTCAGAACCAAAGAAGAATGGATGCCCAGTTGACCTCAAGAACATGGGCTTTCACCTCAGCCCTACTTCCAGGGAAATACTCCAGATACAAGAAAATGACTGTGGCTGAACTTCTCTGATGCACTTTTTTTTCTTCTACTGTATTCTACAAGAAAAAAAGTAAATCCCCAAAAAAGGATTAGCTTCCCAGGTCTAGAACAAATATTGTTATTTTGTTTTATTTTCAGATTTTACTGGATCTAGTGTACAAAACTCACAAATGGGAAATCTTTCGCTATAAACAGGGCCTCTACATTATTGGGAAGCAGTATATATATATATATATATATATATATATATATATATTTTTTTTTTTTTTTTTTTTTTTTCTAATCCAGTTTTGGTAAGCAATGCCTATTGAGAGGTTGAACCATAGTGCAATGCCTGAAGTGGGCTGCTTCACCAGGAAATCCCACAGAATACAGAAAACTCCAACTGGGAAGTCTGTACTCTCTTCTACTAGAAGAAACTGTCAGGACCTAAGTCTTGGGTACTAAAATCAGGGTAAAGCCATTCTACCAAAAGCTGTATCTTCAGCTAGGCCTAAAGTAAGGAGCTACATCTCAGTAACTATATAAAAGCTCCATAGAACAAAGACACATGCAATATATTACAAAAATTTCCACAATTTTTTCCCTTACCTGTTTTAAATACAGCTTTACTTGATGCCTTGACAGCTTCATTAAGAGGTGGCACCTCTTTTCCATCCCCAAATCTTGTTCTGGACATGTTCATTGCTTTAAACCAATGAGTATTAGCAATGTTCACATAAAGGACTTGTGCTCTGGGACTTGTCCTTTCTTTCTGGCCTTGAGAATCCATAGATGATCACGTGATAAAGCCTACACTCATCCACTCAAAGGTGTGAGACTGTGTGGTAAGAGGTCCCCATCAGCCACGCAATCTCTCAGCCATCTGGGCCAAGCCACAAAGTCTCAAACTCAATAAAATGGCGACAATTTTAAGCCATTGAACTTTGAGACAGCATATCCATCATCAAAAATTCTCATTGATATGTCCTACCCAATCCATTAATCAATACATTTTTGTCAGGACTATCCAATCTATTCTATGATCTATGATCAATACTTTCTAAGCAACATTTCATTCTGTCTGAAAAAGACTTATTATATCAAGTCAATATACTATTTTAATATTTATTTATACTGACATGTCTTACATGTTCCCCGCCCCTCCTTGAACTTGAACACAGACTGTATTCTTTCTTGGCCCACAGGTGATCTCCATGCTTCTATTTTGCATTACAATATATACTATTGAAAATAGCTTCTTAAAAAGGAATTCATTCCCTAACAGGGAGAATGGGTCCTTCATCTTAAAGCAGTTTTTCATTTTCACTGATTTACAAATAAACCCCACAATTTATTTTTTGTCTGTTGAAACTATTTTGGTTGTTCATTTTCTTCCCTCACTGAATAAGCCCAGAATAGAAAGTCTTATACCAATCATAGCAGTTAAAATACTGGTTCTATTGGCACGTTCATCTTTAACTCCTAGATATTACCAAACTGCTCTTTGAAGTTGCTGAACAGTTTCAAATGCCACAAAAATTGTCCTCATCAGCATTTGGTATTGTCAGATATTCACTGTTGGCAACCTGATGGAAGTGAAATGACATATCATTTCAATTCAAGTTTTTGTCTTAATGAGAGCACTTGTGTGTCACTGCATAGGAACTCTATGTTTCTTCCGTGAAGTCTGTTTATTCCCTCTGGCCATTTCACTATTAGTTTTTCCCTTAACTACTGCAAAATTAAGTTCTAAATGCATATTCTTTGGTGGCTGTTCCAATCTCTCTTTTGTCTCAGGGTCTTGATGTCCTGTTTCTTTAGTAGTACCATTTGATGTATAGAAAAGATAATTTTAATGATGTCAAATTTACTAATCTTTTCCTTTATAAAATCTTAACCTAAGGTCATAAAAACACTTCTATTTTTGACAGTAGGATTTTGAAAGTCTTGCTTTTCACTTTAAGGTTTTTGAGCCACCTGGAATTTATTCTGTCACTAGGATCTAATTTTACTTTTTTCCATATGGATAACACCATGCACTGAAGAGCCCAGACTTTCCCTACTGGCTTTTAATGCCACCACTGTCATGTAGCATGCATTCATATATGAACTGAACTGTTTCTGGTCTCCCAGTTGATCCCTAGTACGCAATGGATTTAGTGTCAAGTGTGTCCTTCTCTTCAAAATGATGTCACCTTCCCCCCCACCCAATCCTGGGAAGCAAACCCTGCATTTGTGCATGACAAGTGACTGTCTCCAAGGCAAAGCCTGTGCAATCCCAGTCCTCTTTTACTTCCTTAACATCCCAGCATGATCGTGTGTGTGTGTGTGTGTGTGTGTGTGTGTGTGTGTGTGTTTGTTGAGGGGGAGGAAAAGAGATCATTCATTATTTATCCAAAGAAAAATTGGCTCCCAAAAAGGAGGAGAAAGGGAAAACAATTATCAACTGATGGATGTTACAAGTGAAAAAAAAAATAAAGTATTCATCTTTAACTCTGTTCACCTTAGATTATCTCCCACAGTAGTTGCTTGATCTCTTCTTCTCTTGTCCCACTCAAGTCTGAGGGAGATTTGTGATCCGTGTGCCTCTGCCTTACTGTGGTGATTTTTTTTTCCCTTGAACTTGAACACAATCTGGATTCTTTCTTGGCCCACAGGTGATTCTCGATGCTCCTTCTGTTCTGCATTAGAACTGTACTATTGAAAATGACTTCTTAAAAAGCAACTAATTCCTTAATAGGAAGAAATGAGTCCCTCCTCTTAGGATCTCATATTGTATCCCAAGATTACCCTTCACCAACCTCATATCCAAACTCATCATTCTTCCTTAGAGATCAATTCTGCTCATTATTTCTGTTATCCTTTTATTTTTATTGTGGTGGAATAAATATAACAAAATTTTAACATGTACAGTTCTGTAGCATTGAGCACATTCACAATGTTCTAAAGCCACAACCCTATCTTGTTCCAAGGCAGTTTCATTACACACTCACTCCTCACTCTTTCTTCTCCTCAGCCTCTGGCAACCACCATTCTATTTTCTGTTTCTATAAATTTGACTGTGCTAGGAAACTCATGTAAGGGGACTCATAGGATATTTGTCCTTTTATTTATTTATTTATTTATTGCAGTGCTGGGGATTGATTGAACCAAGGACCTTGAGCATGGGAGGCAAGCACTCTACCAACTGAGCTACATCCCCAGCCCAAGGATATTTGTCCTGTTAGGACTGGCTTATTCCACTTAGCATACTGTCTTCAGGATTGGGTCATGTTGTGGGATGTATCAACAAGCCCTTCCTTTTTATGGCTAAAGAGCACTGCTGTTTGCATGTCGCCCATTTTATCTATTTGTTCATTGATGGACAAAGGAATTATTTCCACCTTTTAGCTGTTTTAATTAATAAGCTTATAAATAGTTGTGGGCATGTATGAAAGATGATTTATCAAGAGCTCTGTAATGTTTTGAACAATCAATAAAAATAAATAAATAAATAAATAAATAGTTGTGGACAACTTTTTGATTGCGTTCATTTCTCTTATGGCTATATCTACAGGTAGGGTTCTATCCCATAAGGTAATTTTGTGTTTCACTTTTTGAGAAATTGCCAAACTGTTCTCTACAGTGGCAATACTGTTTTACATTTCAACCATAGAAGAGAGCTCTAATTTCTCCACATCCTTACCAATACTTGTTATTCTTGTTGTTTTCTGTTGGGTTTGTTGTTGTTGTTGTTGTTGTTTTGATTTACAAAAAAGTTTCAGCTGGTCATGGTGGCATACTCCTGTAATACCAGCAGCTCAGGGTTGGGGATGTGGCTCAGTGGTTAAGTGCCGCTGGGTTCAATCCCAGGTTCAAAAAAAATTTTTTTTCACTTTATTTAGTGAAACAATTCAAATTCAAGCCCTACCTAGTCCTTACTGCCCTTTCTTACAGGTCTAAATTCTAGACCTAGTGACTGTGTCTACTAGTTGGTTCTTTTTTATTATATTTTTATTATAATTATTACAACCACCCTAGCAGCATGGAGGATCTCATTGTGGTTATAATTTGTATTTCTTTAATGATTAATGACATTGAGCAAACTTTAATTTATTTATCTTCTTTGGAGAAATTCTTATACAAGTCCTTTGTCCATTTTTTTTTAAAAATCAGGTTGTCCTTTTGTTATGTTGCAAGAGTTCTTTATGTATTCTAGACTCTCATCATTATGTGATTTACAGGTATTTTTCTGATTCTATGGATTGTGCTTTCACTCTCTTGGTAGTGTTCTTTAAGGCATTAAGTTTTTAGTTTTTAACGAAGTACAATGTATTATTTAGCTGCAGTGCTTTTATTTTTGTACCAGGGAAATCTTTGCTTAATTCAAGGGCATTAGGATTTATTGCTGTTTTGTTTCAACAGTCTTGGTGTTTTACTTGTTATATTTGATGCTTTCCTCCATTTAGAGGAAACCTTTGTATATAATGAAAGAGTCAACTTCATTCTTTTTCATGTTAATATCTTGTTATCCTAACACTATCATTGTCTTTAGGAAAATTAAATTATCAATAAAACAAGTCAGGAATTAAAGAGCTTCTTTATCATTTATATGATTAGCACACAAATGGTTTATTTTGTGATATATATCACTTTCACATTCTCATTTGGTATATATTTTGGAATAAAGTGTCAAGTTCCATTGCTGCAAACTGCTCAGAAGACTCATCCTATGATGTCTCATCATCCTTATTAAAATGTAAGTCTTCATCCTAACCTATCTCCCATATATTGTTCTTTACATTTTAATATATGTGCATTTCCCTGAATCATTCTGTCATTTTTCTCTTCATAGCAGCTACAGAATTTAGGGTTTTGAGAAGTTCTGAGAATCTATAATATTCCATATCATACCCAGTTCCCTCCGCAGTTTCCAGCTCTTGCCAATTTAATTCATTATTTTCCTTTTTCTCACCAATTTTAGTCACCAGTGTTGTGATCATTGTAGGAAGTAGGCAGTGGTCAGTGACTTTTATAAGTCATCATGATCACTTTATTACTAATAAAATCATTGTAAATGCTCACTTCCTTATTAAAGACTTTGGTCTATAAATAGATATATTAAGGTATTTCAGCATGGATCCTCTATTACAAATCTCCTGCTCATGGAGTTTTGAATGGCAGTCTTCTATTTTCAGTCTTATAATTTTGCATAGGTAATAGTGCTTTGGAAATATTTAATTTAGGACACAAGTTAGCAAAATCTCTCTCTCTCTCTCTCTCTCTCTCTCTCTCTCTCTCTCTCTCTCTCTCTCACACACACACACACACACACACACACACACACACACACACACAGTCAATAGCTTGGGATACTGGTATCAATTTGACCCTTTAACTGAATGTACTTACTTCCCATAGGCCTTGCCTATAAATTATATGATTTACTGGTAGTGAAAGACTATGAGAAATGGTCACAAAATTTATAAAATAGCATTTCAATGTTGCCACTGCCTTGATAAACTAAACATTTTTCTTGGACCTCAAACAAATCCAGAAATGTGAGAACAAATGCAAAATTTCCTTTAATTGGGTAACTTTGCTTCCTAAAAATGTATTAAGATTTGTCTTAAAATCTCAGCTCTCACCTTCTCCAGACTCTGTTGTATGCCTCACCTGAAGAGGTGTTCTAGCAGCTTCTGAACTCATACTGACCATGGATATTAACAAGTAGGAACTTTACCCTTACCAGAAGAGGTTTTCAATTAGCTATGAATCTGGGTGCTCCAAATCGCATGAGAGGGCTTCTACATACCCTCCATTGAAGCATAGCTTTCTTGTCCACCGGGTATGTTTCAACATGGTTCATGACTTCTCTATTTGGCCAATGCCTGATATCCATAAACTCCCAATCTCAAGCTTGAGAAGTCGCAGCCAATAATTTTAGAAATCATCAGAGCCTCAGATAAGAAGTCTAATCTCAGGAGTGATTGCAGGACTAAACACTAACCTTTCTATTAATCATGCTCCACACAGTATATACCATGTTCCTTCCCATGCCTTGCTCTTGGCAACACTTCCTTACCTTTATAAAACCTCACTTTCTTTTCCTTACTCAGGAAAATCTTGCTCTGAAATTCCTAACACTGACCTTTTCTTATCCTTTAGTTCAAAGGAAAGCTTTAGATAAGTGATTATATCCTCTTCAATTACTTCATAACTAACACTCATGTCAATCTATAATTACCTTTTCTAACTTAATGTTTGGCTACTCCTCCTAGTAGAACAGTCACCAAAACAGCAAAATGTCATTTCACTTATCTTTGGTGTCTCTGCAGTTCCTGACATCTAGTAAGTGCTCAATTAGTAATTACTGGGGCGGGGGAAGCAAAAGATCGAAATAGTATATATCAGCTCAGCAATAGCACCAATCTCATTCAAAATCCATGTTGACTGTAGCCTCTGCCTATTATCAATGGCAAAATATTATTACCAGCTTTGTTCTTCAGCACTATTATGGGCCTCTCACCTTCCTTTAGAACAAGTTGGTATGATTTGCTCAGGGGATGCAAGTTACTTTTAATATTAATCTGAATAAATATGATATGGATGGTAGATCAACAGCAAATATTTAAAAGTATTTTAATTCATCTGCCTATGGTTGTCTTCCATTGAATGTGATTCTCATGAGTTAAATGTAAACCTATGCATCAGAGCATTTCCTCTAACTATCTCTTTCACTTGATTCTGATTTCCAAGTATAACCCTGGCATTACAAAGAACTAGGATCCAAATCTCCATTAAATGATCTGTTCTTTCCTTTACTGAATACAGAATTGTTGTTTTGGCTAGAATTAGTCAGGCACAGTTAGTACAATAACACTCAGTGCCTTCCTGGGTAGCACCTGCTGCATGTTATTTATTTCTTGTTAACTACATAGTACAACAAATTGTGTCTTTTAACAGCTCATTGAGTAGAGGAGGAGGAAGTGATGGGAGTGGGATTGTTGATAACATTCAATGGTGTCAATATATTTCTTTTAAAATAACCCAGCTAATAAATTTGCTCTAACGCCATTTGTTTCTTTGGAAAATTTCTCTTCCACATAATTTCCAGTGACCTTGAGCAGACAGCAGTATGAATAGATAAAATACAGGCAATGACCCATGGCATTAACATATTAGCAAAGGTGATTTTAATTGAATAAATGCAATAGATGGAAACCTACCAACAGTTCTTTGCAAAAAGCTAAAAAATGTTAAGATAGTATTCAGTTGTTAAATTTCCACACACTAAGTTTCTTTGGACTTAACGATAGGTTTAAATAACAGCATCAAGAGAACAAAATCTATGCTAGAAACTTCATGGGTCACCACAATGTCACTGGAACATCTTCTAGAACAACACGGTTGCATTAATATCTCCCAAATCTATGTGGGCACATATTTGACAATTTCTATCTTATCCACTAATTCAGTAACACTAATGGGCAAGTTTCAACAAATGGTGCTTAAATAAAGTACAGGGCAATGGCTACTAATTTTTTCATCTGTGCGTTTTGTTTTATTATGTTAGAGACTCTAATTGAACTTTGTTCCAAGCTATTAACCTATGACAGAAGACTGTGGAGATAAGATTTCACTGACATATAGAACAAAGAAAAAGAAAGGGCGTGAAAATTACAATGACAAGGTTGCCTTAGCAGTTTTGAGGTGGTAAAATGAAATCCCTGACTAATAGGACTCGCTGACACAGGAGGGGTGAGGATGTGAAAGGGGAGGACAATCTCCGGTTGAACCCACCAAGAGGCTCTCTGAGAATCCATAATGGCTACATACTGTTATTGCAAAGTTCAAATTGCAAAGCAAATTAAAGTATGCCTCTAATTGTTAGAAGTTGTACAAGAGGTTCATATACAAGGCATAAATTAAGAAGCTTTATGAGTAAATTGTTGATGCTATCTGAGCAGCCATTTTTAGTTTGAGAAATGGTAAAATCTTTGCTTTATATTTTGTAAATTATTCAGTCTTCTTGGCTTTCAGAAAGGTAAATATCTTTGGTATTAATTTTTTAAATATTATTTTCTTCATTTGTCCCTCAAACTGAAAAGAATAAAGTATAAAGGCATTGTAAAAGTATCTACCTATGAACAAATATATATGGAACTTGATATAACAACATCAAATTAAAAAGACAACTGTATCAAAAATCATTGGCTCTAATGAGTTGAGTTATATTTCTCGAATAAAAGGTAAAGATGTACATGAAAAATGTAGTGGAGACATGAGCTGAGAGTGGCTCATTAATACAAGCTTCTTCCTGCAAAACAATGCCAATGTTTTCCTTCCTGGCCAGCATATGTGGCTTCTGAAGAGACAAAATTGTTAAGGAAAGTCTTGGAGGCTCAAAGCTGGGAGGCATGAAACTGTTCAAGTACTGTTTTTCTGCAACAAACCAGGAAGAAGGTATGAGATATTCTGAGTCTTTATTTTGGAACCAAGTTTTGAATCTTTTTATTTTAAAAATTTAATAAGCTCACATGTTTCCTGATACAAAGAGTACATAAAATTCTATCTATGTTATTGATTGGCATATTGTGAATATACATACAGGAAAGTTCATTAAACATATTTAATAATGGAATAAAGACTTACATGCTGAGAAACACTGGAATTAAAAAATGTGGTTACAATAAAATCAGTTCACAAATTCTATATTAAAATGACTTCTGTGAGGTTCAACTGTTTATCTTAAGTGGTAAGAAACACACCTACAGGCTTTATTTGATCCAAAGGCCAAAAAGATAACTGCCCATCAAAGTGGATATTTTTTATAATGCAGAGATAATTGCTGGAAAATCAACACACACTTATAGATGATAGTATAAACCTGGTGCTATACATAAAGATTTAATTTAAGTCACTTCTGAATATTTCTCTTTAAAATGGTGTTTGAAGAAAATTTCAAAAAAGTTATAGTATCTAGGACCTATAAAGAGTTCTTAGTGGCATCATTGTCACTACTTTCAATACAGTTTCAAAGCAAACAATATTAGCTTGCTATTGAGAATGTGTGACATCCACCATTTTGATATGCCATCAATACAAGCCAATAAGGAGCCATGTGGGCCATCTTTGGCACCGGCATTAGGAAAACTTTTTCAGAAATGTCTCCCACATAGGGGTTCTTTGTAGATGAGGTGAGATTTAGTCAGAACACTGGCCTATGTGCCAGACAATAATGTGTCCCAATACAACAGTTGGATTGTGTTCAAATACTTTATTCCAGGGCAGTTACACAACCAGGACTTGATCGTCAGTAAATAAAGCCACAGACTGTTATTGTTTCACTCAAGCAGCATATACTCCTGCCAGGTTTGGAATATAATTTTGAATTATTCAGATCATCACTTTGGAATGGTCTCTAAGTCTCAAGATGGAAATACTTTGGGTAAGAAAAAGAGATGGAGTCTATATCACTCACTGAAGAATTAAGGCAGTCATGATTTTCTTCCTATGATAATGTCAGCTATATTGCTGGTGGCTGATGAATTCATTCCAATGTTTCTATCTTACCTCATCTGCAACGTCAAAAATGAATGTACCCCTGAAGCATATTTGTTTAGGAATTATACTACAAGTATTTCATCTAAATCTTTTTTGTTGAATAAGAAACAAGTGTATGATTTAAATCCATTCTACTTTCCAGAACACTTATATGGACCTATGTATGCCAAATCTGTAAACCAATAATAGTAACTTAAAATATACAACTGCATAATATATACATATACATATGCACATATATGTACACACACATATGTGATATATATGTATGTAATATATGTAAAATTATACTTTTATACTTCAATTTGCACATAAAGAATGTGAAATGTCTTCTCAACTCCAAGACAATTCTTCATGATAGTGACCCATTTAATATTACTATTTTCAGAGTACATGAACTAAAAGGAACTTTCTAATAGAGAAGGAATTTATATTACTCAGAAACAAAAAGTATAGCAAGAAATCAGAGTATCATAAACAATTCAAGATCCTCCCCCATTTTTTTTACACATTAGGAAATTGTGCTTTATTCTTTTTCCCTAATACTTGAGAATATCTACCCTTAATAAGAGATAAGGTCATCGTACTAATCTTTACTTCTTAAGCTTAAAAAGTGTTAAAGAAACCACAATAGCAAACCCTTGACCTGGGTATAACTAAAGACTTCTCATATGACATAAATATCACACATTTTTATAAAAGAAAAAAATGGTAACTTGAATCTTATAAAAACAATTATTTGCATTTCAAAACACAATGCTAAAGATGAAAAGGTAAGTCAAAGAATGGGAGAATATATTTGCAATTCATTCAGCTAACAAAGAGTTTACCTCTAGAAAAACAACCAAGCCAACACCTTATGGCTCAATAACTAAGCAATCTAATAAAATGGACACATCATTTGAACAGACTTTTCACCAAAAAAAAAAAATATATGAATAGCCAAGGAGCACACAAAAAACAACCAATATCACTAGTCACTAGAATACAAATTTAAAACAAAATGAGATATTACTATATACACATTAAAATTGCTAAAAGTTAAAAGAACAAAAATGCCAACTGTTGGTGAGGATGTGAAGCAATGAAACTCTCATATCCTATGGGAAGTGATGCCGAATATTGCCTCTCATTTGGAACTCTATTTGGCAATTCCTTATTAAATTAAACCCACACCAGCAATATGAATCAGCATTCTATAATTGTCCAAGAAAAATGAAACATATGTCCAAAAATTTTAATGTGATGATGACAGCATTTTTCTTCAGAAGAGTTAAAAAATGAAAATAACTGAAATGGTCATCAGAAGGTAAATGGATAAATAAAATATGACATATTTACTCAATGAAATCCACCTTATATCAATGGGGGATTAGCTATTGATACAAACTAACAGAATGAATCTCAAAGTAATTCTTCCAGGTAAAAGAAGCCAGACATAAAGAGTACATTCTACATGAGTTCCCTGATAGGAAATTCTAGAAAGGCAAAATCGTCTTGAGAAAATAGATCAGTGGTTACCTGGGGCCAGAGGCAAACAGTGGGACCAATCACAAAGGGTCATGAGCAAATTTGGGGAAGATGTAAATATGATTATTTGTATATATGATGATGTTATGGCTATAGATATCTATCAAAACTTATTGAATTGTATCCTTTAAATAGGTGAAATTAATTGTAAAGCATACTTCAATGAAGATAATTTAAAAACAAGAGAAGTAATCTCTTTAGGACACCATTTGAAAACATTGGGGGTCTTGGATTAACAAATGGGATTCTGGATACTTACAGATCCTTAAATTTATTGGGAAATATTCAGAAGTACACAGTGTATCTAGATCAAATGTGAAATAATTCATGCAAAATATATTTGCTAAAGAAAATAAAGACATAAAGAAGTGTTTAAAATCATCAAGACATTTTAAAACACAATGAACCCATGTTATTTAATTAGAATAAAATAAATTAAAAATATTTTCAAAGATATGATGAATTTGATTAGCTCATCTCCAACATCAGTAAAATCTGATATGGAAATCAAATGCTCCAAAATTGCCACAAAATTGAGAAGAAATAAAAATACTCCAAGTACTGGGTTAAAATTCACAAGCCTAAGAAGAACGAATAAAAATTAGGACAAGCATTTTATCCTATATGCTATTCTTCTGGCACTCTATTGCATACCAAGTAATTCCTTTCTCCAATCCCTCCAGCCAAATTCTGTTTCTCCAACCCAGAGTAAGTTTTGTGTAAGTACAAATAGTCACCAAGTTCTGCTTTATATCCAACCCAAAGGTGAGCACTTTGGCGGGCATCAGCTTCTCTCTTGCTTGTGCCATGCAGGTAGTAGCTAATTAATATTCCTTATGTTATTACTTCATTTTAGAAAATTATAGGCCAAGGAAGAATAACTGACTTAATAACACTTATTTAGACCTTCCAAATATATCTTGTGGATCAATGCACTAAACATGAAAGAACATTTGTCTTCTTCAAAAGAATGTTAAGTAAAGATATTTATGATTATTTTAGGCTACACAGAATCCAAACCAACTGCCATTTACACAGAACCAAATTTTAATTTTAAGGGGAGGAAGGCTAGGCTTCTTGATGAAAAAAAAAATGTGCCAGTATTTTATTGGTATTAAGTTGAAGTATGCTTTATTCCTTCTAAGATAAAGCTCCCAAAGGAAGGCTTTTAAAGGAGTTTCTGCATCTTTAACCTAAGAGGATAAAGACCTTGATCGGAAGAAAGGACGAAGCTAAGATTGCAGGGGAGAGAAAAGAATTGACAACAATCAATGTGTTGATGCCAGCTTAAAGAGGGTCACTGAGAGATCAGCGTTACCTGCATCTGTTCCTTAATTAAAAAGGGAAAGATGACAGTGTCCACTACTCATCGCTATGGTAACATTTAAATATCAATTTTGACCAGCAGCCCATTCAAAAGCAAAGCCAAGTGAATGTTTCAGTAAATCCATCCAGGATGTAGGTCTGTTGAAAATATATATGTGGCAGATCTACACATAAAGTCTTAAAAGCAAGACACGTGTTTATTTTCCTCAGGTATCCTGCAAATTAGAAATAGTCAAGAAAACATGCTAATGAAAGGGAAGAATTAAATAAGATGTGCATGAGGAAAAGGCCTTTTTAAAAGGGCTCTTGTACAATTTTCACTGTTTCTCTATATAAGTTGTATTCCATTATCTTTTGCCTCTTACCATTTCCATGATGCAACTGCATCCAACCTCATTGTCTGACTGCCATTGTTCGCTGTGTTCTATTTTTATTCTGCAGAAACATATTTCACTTCCACTAATTATTGTTTACCTATTTTTTGTTAATTATAGATTTTCTATCCTTTTTTTTTTCTTTTCATCTCCTATCTCCTCGTCCAATTCATGCATCATCGTTACTGTCATCAAGGAATGTTAATTGCTGAAAAATGTGTTTTTTCTTTCAATAAATCAAGCAAAACTTACAGAACTTCTCATTACCTGAATGATGTAATATATCATTGATTCTGTCAACAAGTTAGCTCTTTACTTATGTGTTCTGTAAGTATCTTTGTAAAATTGTAAGTTTAAACTTACATAATAGTAAGTTTAAAATCACATGATGCTTATTAGCAAATTAAGTAATCATATTCTCACAAAGAGAATATATACCATTATCCTTTATATATATATATATATATATATATATATATATATATATACCATTAGCCTTTTATCATATCGGCAAATAATTATCAAATATGACTCAGATATACTATGCGTACAAAATATATCTTCCTTAATAAGAGTATTTCCTCCACCAGTGTGTGACTACTTTATAAAGAAATAGACAACTTTTCTTTCTGAGTAATACCTCTCTCAGAACAGTAGCAGTTCCATGAACCAGCAAGGTATTGTACAATGAAGTGAAAGTAATAACACTGTTCATTCAAGCAATATAATGTTCTATTGGAATTGGGTTTATTATACGCTTATTATTAATATTATTATTACTTGAAGAAGGTCTCTATTGCTTTGTAACTAGCAGTATTTTAAGTTTTCCCCTCCTCACATTGAATTTATCTCTATTACCCTGATCCCATTTTCAATGTTCTTAACAGCTGCATATGTGGAACCTGCAGACCTAATATTACATATAACTTTAGACAACCAAAATTAACCTTTATTTTCAAAGTTCCATTACGTGTGTGTGTGTGTGTGTTTGTGTATCTGTGTATTTAAGGAAAACATCTTATTTTGAGACTATATCCTTAAACAGACCTGACATCATAAGTAATTAATTTTTATATCACAAATGTTCTTCATTTATTATTCTTGTTTAAAAAAGTCAGATTCTAAGTTCAGATCAGATAGATCCTAGCATCATGTTAAATTGTGACTATATTTGAACAGCCAATTTAAATAAAAGAAAAAAATAATTAAAATCCTTTTTCTTTAAATAGTGTTCTGAAGACTATAAAAGCATCTCACCAACTTTTATTTAAGATATGGATCTTTTTCTAACTTTAAATATTATGCACTTCTACCACTTTCTGCCTCATTAAGACTTTCTAAAAAGGAAATTTAATCACTGGGAGTTCCTTTATTAAAAATAGTAAAGACAGTCTTGATCTTGTAAAACACTTCTCAAAGTGAGAAGCAAGTAGCAAAGTCTCACCCACAATCACCTGCTTCTTTATGCAAATCTCGAAGCCAGCTGCTTCTCATATCCACTAGGGGGATCATTACACAGTAAAAATAGATTGGTCTCTTTACAGGTGTTTTCTTGCTTTCTCACTTAATAGCACAAAGAAGAAAATTAGTTTTAAAAAACAAAAATGATTTCAACAGAATAATGGTAAACTATTTTAAAATAATGAATGCTGAAAATTTTTTCATTTATTTTTAAAATCCACATTTGGAAACTAAGCCTAAACTCCACATTCTAATTTCTAAAATATAAAGGGAAAAGAAGAGTCCTTGAAAATAAAAACAAATTCAAATATGCTATAGCCATGGACTTACTTTAATGTTAATTTCATTAGTATTTTTCCTGATAATACATTGTTGGAATAATATTTGTTTCAGCATGTATTTTGTATACAGATTCAGATGTAGCAATCATATTTATATTTTTAAAAGCAATAAAAGTCATTTACTACATCCATTTGTGTTATAACCAATGGTCTTTCAACAGTTTTGTTCTATGGAATATTTAAGCAAGAAGATAGAAAATTCTCTAAATTAACTGTCTTGCTCCATCATCTTGCTAATGCCAATAAAGCCAATGCCAACAAAAATCTTGTGACAAAGTTTGTCCCTGCTTTTAATGAAGCCCAAAAAGCTGCTGTTGTGAAAAGAAACATTACAAAAGTCATAGAGGACAAGGTACAATGATGCATGCCAGTAATCTCAGCGGCTAGGGAGGCTGACACAGGAGGATTGCAGGTTCAAAGCCAGCCTCAGCAACAGCACTTGATGCTAAGCAACTCAGAGAGACCCTGTCTCTAAATAAAATACAAAATATTTTGTATTTTATTTAGAGACAGTGGTTGAGTGCCCCTGAGTTCAATTCCTAGTACTAAAAAAAAAAATTCATAGAGCATAACACCTTGATAGCCTAGTAGTGATCTAGATTAAGAGCATCTCTTATTTAGTTTTGTACAGTCAAGCTGTCTCCTATCGAGTGCCCATTAAATGTTTGATGAACAAATGAATGATTACCAGGAAAGAGACAGGGACAACCACAGAATTCACTATGATCCAGACATATGGAGAAATGATGCATTTTCAAATATCTCCATTTAAAAATATATAAGAAATGATGTGTTGGTAAGCATTGCCTTCCCAATTTAGATAATATGGATTTAAAGAATCCAGAGGACCTATTTTTGAAATTTTATACTAGGCTTGGGTTTTTCAACCTCAGCATTAACAGTTTGAGTCAGATAAGTCTTTATTGTGTGAGACTGTGACACACATTGTAAGAAAAATAGACACATCCCTGACCTTTGCTAACTAGATGCCAACAGCATCATCCAATTGGTAAAAGCAAAAACAAATGTCTCCAGACATTGCAAATGTCCCCTGGGATGGGGGTGAGGATTACCCCCAGTTGAGAACATGGCTCTAAGAAAATCACATTTCTAAACTTGATTCACCCAGAGAGATCTGGGGAGGAGGGGGGAATATTTTATGGAATATTTTAAATATTAGATAACATATCAAAGGGTAGAGTTTATACTTGTGCTGCAAGAAATAAAGGGGGCACACAATGTGTTCTGTGAGAATTGTATTAAACTATCCGACACTGCCACATCTTGATTTTACCCAGTCTGACCCTAGGCATGCATTAGTTGCACTAATAACAGCATCGAAAATTATTAATCTGTTATTTCAACATATAACAAATTTTCATTTGTCATTGACAAATCTGTTATCTGTCTAGGTTAGCTCAAAACCAATGCTTATCAGATCCTTATCTTTCAAAGTTGGAAATGTTAATTATTCAGATTTTAGGCTGTCTTGTAATATCTACTGGTTCTTAAAACTTTTATATTCCTCATGTGCAAACCACAAAGCTTTTTTTAAAAGCTTTTCTTCTTAAATTTTCGAATCTGGGGGTGGGGGTGAGGGAATTGCCATTAAACCTTGTAATTCTTCTTAATGGTAATTCTTCAGATATGTGATGACTCATGAGACCCCAGAAACTTTCTTTCCTCTTATTAATTATAACTTCAATCATTACCCATAAATTATTTTTTCGTTGACTTTTAATTATTTTATGTTAATACATTCTAGGTATCTTCTAGTCTCTGTACATCCTTTCTTAAGGGAAGAATCCCTATTTGGTTCAGGTTTGGTGAAGGGTCTTAACATCACTGGCAAGAAATTAACAGTTCTGTTTTTCCTTCCATGTAAAATGAAGCTGAGATTATCAATCATCACAGAGAATAAGGAACCACCATAAAATATTAAAACTATCTTTACTATGGCTTAACAGCCCAATGTGTACAAAAATTCCAAGATGCTTAAGTGGTTTTGCTATGCAATGGATTTACAGATGGTAGACTACTAACACTGGAAGAATTGATAATCTCAAAAATCAGAGTCTGACAAACAACAACCTGTATGCCTAATCTAATCTGTCATCTATATTTGTAAATAAAGTTTTATTGAAACACACCCATGTTTATTCACTTACTATTATCTATGGATGCTTTCGTGCTACATGAGCAAGGCTAACCCATTTGCAACAGAGATAGTCTAGCCTTCAAAACCTAAAACATTTCCTCCCTGCCCTTTACAGAAAAGGTTGCTGACTGTTATTGGAGAACATCCAAGTATGCATCAACTAGAGAACATGTAGATGGAATGTCATTGATTTACACTCACATGCAGGGATATGGAATACTTCAAGGGACTTATTTCTGAATCACTGCTTTTATTTAGAAAGAATCAGTGGAAAGAACTTTGTTCAAGGTTCTCCCCCACCCCTCAATATTTGTAAGTTTGTTCTCAGTTTCCTTATGACTGAAAATCATGAAAAAATTAAATCTTATAATTTATATTACTGATCTACCTTTTCAGACCAAAAGACCCATTTTTTAAATAAAGATTTTTATTATCCCATTACTATTCTGAAATGAAAGTCATAAATAATGTAAATTACTCAGATCCTGATTTCAACAAAATCAATATAATGTCCTAGCTGCAATACAAAGGAGAAATAAAAGAGAGCAATCTATAATGAAATAATATGTATTTGAATATTTAAATGCTCAAATTGTCTTCTCTGGAAGAAAAGTTATCAAGTCCAACACTTGGAAATATATATAGAATCACCAAAACTCCAGAGCACAAAGAGAAGACTGATATAATTGGGTTGTTATTTGATAATCAAGAAATAAGTGGCATTTTGAAATGGTAAACAACCCTTGGTAAAGTGCAGAACAAAATGAAATACACACTGTGTTGTACCATTTTTCTTGCATTTCTGAACAAACTAATGCATGTTAATGTGTATAAAAATACTTTGTCTTAATATGTAATACCAAAGACTTTTGGTTCAAATAATGAACATTATACAATTTTTATTATTATACTGTGAAACCCAGGATTTATGGCTTTAAATTGTGGATATTCTTCTTCAATCTATCACAGATACCATTGTTATAACAACAAATAAAAGGAGAAGGAAAGAAAAATACACAACAGTGATGGTGACTTAATGGTCACTCAACAGGACCTTTTAACAGATTTTATATACAAGGAAAGACTTTAGAACAAAGAATGTTCTCTCTCTCTCTCTCTCTCTCTCTCTCTCTCTCTCTCTCTCTCACACACACACACACACACACACACACACACACACACACACACACAACTGTAGGGGATGCAGCTGGAACTTGAATCTTAGAGAATATTCAAAATTTGGAAATGCTCACTAATTTGGAGAGCAAGAAATAAGAGAGAAAACTTGACAACTTACAGAATCAAATCCCCACCCACGCAGCCCACTTCACCACTGCATGCATATAAACTGGAATTCAGCAATTCAAAAAATACCCACACAAAAAAAAATATGAGGAGTTTTGCTAATGATATTGGTAACCCATACTCCCCCACCCCAAAAAAAACACAGTCTCTTTTTTCAAGGGTTGAGACATTATAGAATTATAGGGAACCATCCAATTCATCCTTCCCTTGAATGAAGCTTGCCCATTGAACAAACTCTGGCCAGATGTGTGGACATCAGTCTTGACAATTTTATCTAGGCAATCTAGAATCACCAAACATTAATGGAAATTTTGCCTCATGACAAGGAGTTACTAAAATTTTTTAAAACATCTGAAAGAAACACATTATTCATGGAAGAGAATTTTTTTAACAAATTTCAAATAAATATCTTTAGAGAAACTTGAAAAGATATTGAATTTATAAAATAAGAACCTATGAAAAATTAAGTATTGAAGAAGAAAATGTACTTAAAATTAAAAATGGATGGGATGAAAGCTTTTTTTAACTTTAAAGATAAGCTTGGAGATTGTATTAAAACAACAGATGGAATGTATAAGATAAAAGCTATAAAGGATCCATACAAAAAGTTTAATATCTAAAAAGAGAGAATTGTATTTACTAGAGTAAGCACTATGCCAGAGAATTTGAAAAAAATTAAAGATGCCAAAAGCAAGTAACAAAAATAAGCAAATAAGAAGATAATTATAAATTCCATCATAGAAACCAAAGTGCTACTCAAAAAGGACATACAATCATAATTCAGTTAGATATGTGGTCAAATGTTGCATTGTCAAAGCAATGTAAATACTGTTTACTGATCTTCATTTTCAGGATCAACCTACAGATAAATATTTGGCGATCTAGTTATATTTTCAGAACCCCATTATGTTTTCAGAATAGAATGCAAATATTATTATGTTTGACATTGTCAACATAAAAGTATGAATGGCAAAAATTGGGAAGTGGGAAGGTAGATAGCCAAAGAAAAGAACAGAGATGTAGTATCTACTCAAAAAATGAAAAATCAGAATGGACATTAATTGTGCTATTAATTAAAGGAATAAGTAGATTCTATCATTTTAAAGAACCAACAGAGAAATAAGGATGTTAGAGAGAACTCAATCTTCTGTTTCAGCAGGGATGCAATAGTGCCTAAACTTGATAAATCGAGGACCTGGGGTATATGCATAGGCATTTTCACATGTATTTGGCAAAGACTTTTCACATATATTTGGCATGAATTTGATTGGCAATCTCGTGAAGCCTCTGGAAATGTCCTCAAAATAATGTTTTAAATGTATAAAACATACTGTGATGAATTACAGATGAAATTAATTACATTGAAACATAAAAATATTAAACAAATGTTTGATATAATATGTATTATTTAATGTTTTAAATCTTGTTTAAAATATTATGCTAATATTTTAAATGCTTTACTCAAAAATTTTAAAAGTGCAGATGTTATGCAACATATACAGGAGTATATTTCTCTCTCTACAGGTAAACATATATGTATATGTGTGAATGTTTTGTTTATGATATAGTAATACAATATAAAACTCTAGGCCCTACATTTTTTCAAACCCTATTTAATTATCTAAAAGTTAAAAAAAATTCAGCAAAGCAAAGGCAACAATTAAGAGTGAAGAGACGATCCACTAATTGGAAGAAAATATTTGCAAACCATCCATCTGATAAGAAGCTAATATACAAAACATTTAAGGACTCAAACAACTCTACAGGGGAAAAAAACAAATTACCCAATTAAAAATGAGCAAAGGATCAGAATTGACTTTCAAAAGAGAGATGAATTACTAACAGATACATTTTTTAAATGCTCAAAATGTACATGAGATAGTACCTCACAAAATACTATCAAAAGGACAAATGACAAGAATTAGACAGGATATGGGAACCCTGGTACACTGTTGTGGGAATATAATTAGTTCAGATAGTTTAGAAAATAGTGTGTAGGTTCCTCACAAAACCCAAAATAGAAACATCAGCAACCCCACTTCTGGTTATGTATCCAAAGTATTGAAATCAGTTTGGGAAAGGGATAGTTACACTCCCATGGTCATTTCAATATTATTCACAATAGCCAGAATATGTAAGTGTCCATCAACTGATTGATGGATAAAGAAAAGGTGGTTTGCCAGATAGAGCATTAATGTCCAGGATATATAAAGAACTTAAAAAGTTAGCACCAAAAAGAAAAAAGTAACCCAATCAATAAATGGGTAAAGAAACTGAACAGACACTTCACAGAAGATATACAATTGTTTAACAATATATTAATAAAATATTCAACATCTCTAGGAATTAGAGAAATGCAAATTAAAACTATACTGAGATTTCATCTCATTTCCAGTAAGAATGACAATTATAAAGAATACAAGTAACAATATGTTGGCGAGGATGTGGGGGAAACCTACACTCATACATTGCTGATAAAACTACAAATTGGTGCAACCATCTGGAAAGCAGTGTGGAGATTCCTCAGAAAACTTAGAATGGAACCATCATTTGATCCAGTTATCCTACTCTTCAGCATATACCCAAAGGGCTTAAAAATCAGCATATTGTAATGAGGTGGCCTGGTGTGGTCACATCAATGTTCATAGTAGCTCAATTCACAATAGCTTAGCTATGAAACCATCCTATGTGCCCTTCAACAGATGAATGAATAAAGAAAATGTGGTATATATACACAATGGGATATTAATCATAAAGAAAAGTGAAATCATGGCATTTGGCAATAAATGGATGGAACTGAAAATATGCAAAGTGAAATAAGCCAATCCCAAACAACCAAAGGACAAATGTTCTCTCTGATATGTGGAGGCTAACACACAATAAGGGGGCAGGTGTTAGAGAAGAATAGAAGTACTTTGGATTAGACAATGGGGAATGAAGGGAATGGAGAGTGATGGGAATAGAAAGGCAGTAGAATTAATCTGATATTACTTTCCTATGTTTGTGTATAATTTCATGACCAGTGTAACTCCACATCACCTACGACCAAAAGAATGGGAAGTAATACTCCATGTATTTATAATATGTCAAAATACATTCTACTGTCATAACTAAAAAGAACTAATAAGAACAAATAAAAACAATTAAAAAGAATTAAAAAGAACAAATAAAAACAATTTTAAAATATTGTCCAAAAAAAAGGTGGTTTATGTACACAATGGCATAGAAGATAGTCTTTAAAAAAGAGGAAATTCTGTTATATGTGACAACATGGATGTATCTGAAGAATAGTACCCTAAGTGAAATAACCTAAGCATACAAACAACAAATACTATATGATCTCACCTACATGTGAAATCTAAAATGTTTACCTTATAGAAAGAGAGTAGAAAGAAGGTTACCAGGGGCTGTAATTATGGTAAAGAAAGCGAAAATGGAAGGTGTTAACCAAAGGATATAAAATTTTATTCAGATGGCAAGAATTAAATTTTAGTGATCTATTGTACCACCTGGTGATCTTATTTAATAATTGTGTATATTTTCATATTGCTAAATAAAGATATTTTTAAGATCCTCATCACAAAAAATAAGTTGGTACATTAATCAGCTTTATAGAATTTTTGTACAATTATCAAAACATCATATTGTGCCTCATAAACATACACAATTATTATTTGTCATTTAAAACTAATTTTTTAAAAACCAAATGCAAAATTTCCAGGCCCTTACCTTGAAAGTATTTTCACAGATAGTTCTCAATGCCTCAGTCATAGACAAGAAAATACTAATGGACATTAAACATCTTGATATCAGAACAATGAGATTCCTTCACATGATTATAGATCTTGGGAAAAAATTAGAAAAATTCTATTCACCAGTAATTAAAATTACAAAATATATGGGGCAGGAAAATTCATCTGCAGAAGAAAGCAGAAATCATGGTCTTGGTCAAACTTGACCTTAGGTAAAATAGAATCTAACTGACTTTTCTTGTTCCTTCATAAAGCATCTACAGTATCAAGGAGGAAAGCTTGACAGGAGAGCATTGGAATACCCACACCCAGTTACTATGATGGGCATTTGGCAGATTGCATGAGGATGACGTTAACTCACACAAATGTGTTCCTGTGAATACTAGTAATAACTGAGATTGTGCATGTGAAGGTTCTCTGTAGAGAAAAAAACACAATGGGGAATATTGGAGAGTTTGCTCTCACTTATAAGATGCTTTCATGATGTGTCTTTAGTCATGTCTCTTAACCTTTTGGACCTGTTTTCTCGTGCCAAAAAAAAATTGAAATTATTCAGTAATATTTAGCCATATTCACTTCTAAAAACTGAATTTATTCAGTGATTCAAGTTTAAATTGGTGTTTTGTTATTAACACTAGACTCTAAGAAACATTAGGTTGTTAGAAGGAATATTTCTACAGGAATGATGAGGTCAACTGGGACAATTTTGGGAAACTTCCTGTGGGTGATAAATATTCTGTATAACAAAGGACATAAAATTCCTTAGTCTTCATAAGTGAATAAAATGTTAAATAGAGGTTTCTTATTTCATAAACATATTTTGCATTATTAGAACTATTTATGATCAAGAATTGTGAGAAATCATCAAAAAATTAAGAGATATTATATTGTGTACATTTTAAACATGACCAGATGAATCACACATTAGGTGAAGCTTTACTTTTCAAATCATATAGAATGAATGCAGAAATTAAAAAATACCTTTGAACTTGACAGAATCATATCTTAAATGTAATGATATAAAACCATAATTTCGAGTATTTAATAATCTACTCCACTCAATTTATGCTGATTTTACACTCTAATAGGGAATAAGATATTGAAGAATATTGGAAATAAATAAATTTCTTTCAAATATGAACAATTAAATCAGTGAATTTTAAGAACCTATTTTCCATTTTATGTATTATTAAAGAATACAGTATAAATAAAAAAGGGTTCAGAAAATAATGCACAGCTCAATGTCTGTGACAATTAAACATATCTGTGAAATCCTATACACCAATCAAGAAATAAAGTATTACCAGTACCCAAAAGACCCTTTGCACTTCTTCCCTTCCAGGGTAACAACTATCTTTATAAATAGCATAAATCAGCCTTGTAGTTAATGTGCTCTCTGTAAGTGAACTCATACAATAATCAACAGTCCCCCTTATCCACAGGGGAAATGTTCCAAGATGCCCAGGGGATGCCTGAATCCATGGATACTAACAAATCCTACATATAGTATGATTTCTCTATATGTAAATGCCTATGATAAAGTTTAATTTATAAGCCAGGCACAGAAAGAGATTAACAATAATTCCTAATGAAAGACTTAGACTTATAATAATTTCATTATTATAGTAATATGCTGCAATAAAAGTTAGGAATGCACTCACTTATGCACTCTCCCAAAATATCATAATGTAGTTACCCTTCTTTGTTGACCATGGGTAGGCAAAATGACAGAAAGAGAACCTAAGGGTAAGGGGCCTTACTGTGTATTTTTTTGTTGTTGTTGGCTCACAGACTAAGCCCTTTTCTTGTGAAATTCCTATATAGTTGTGTACAGTTGTAAATAACACATTTTTATTGCTGTATAGTTTTCCATTTTAAGAATGAACTACAGTTAATTTACGCATTCCATATTTTCTGGGCATTTGCGTAGTTTCTCAATTTGGTCTACTATACGCAATGATATTCTGAACATTCTAGTACATATCTTTCAGTGAACATATGTATGTATTTCTGTTGGATACACACTCAGAAGTGGAACTGGAGTTACAGATAGAGATTCATATGTTCAATTTTAGTAGATATTGCTAAACAGTTTCCTAAGTGGATTTGCCAATTTACATTCTCACCAGCTGTGTATTAGAGTTCCAGTTTCTCCATATCCTCACCATACTATATATTTACTGTTTAATAGTCCTCTCCCTTTTAATTCACTAAACATTCACTGAGAACTTGCTAAATAAATCACTTTGTATTGATCATCTTTTATAGACATAAATAGCAAAGATCCATAAAACAAAATGCTTTTATTATCCAAAATACATTTTCAAACTCTTCTTTTGCAACTACTCAACTTTCCATCACTGAGATGACAAAAGGCAAGATAGTCATATTTGGAAGAATAAGGAGGATATAGTTACACAGTATGATATGGCCTTCAAAAGTAAAGGCTTCAACATCCACTTATTATTCTAGGCAACCAACCTATCAGACATATTATTATCAAATAAAGAGATAATATAAAGAAGAGCAATAAAAATACAACATATCTGTAACTTTTCCTTATGGCAGATGACTTAAATGGATGCTCCAAAGACCTGATCTGACTCAGAGTTATGTTTTATATGGTCTCCCTTGGGGTTATATTGTGCTTTTTGAATAAACATTTAAAAACCAGTGAACAGCCTGACTTCTGGCTCGTCTTGAAAAAGTTTAAGGCTGGGCAGTAATGAACCTAACACATGAGAAAAAATTAACAGCTATCTCTGGTTGAAATGGGTGCTTTCCAGATTCCCTTGTTCTGTAGAATCCCCTACCTCTATTGTCCCTAAAGTGAGATCTGGCACCAGAGCTAAAACAAGTACCAACTAGGCAAATTTGGGGATAGGTGAATTCTTATACTAAGATCAATTCACTCTTTGCATTACAATCCTCACTCTGGGGTTTAAATACTTTTTTAAAAGACACTTCATGTGTGACATCAACATTTTATAGCAAGCCACCAGAGAGTTAGAGAATCTCCCGGTTATAGTCAGGCTTTTAAAGTGACTTACGACAAATCATAACAGATCAATGAGTGTACAGTAATGTGGGAGGGACCCTCTGGGCCAAGCAAGATACAGGAGCTGGGGTTCAGAGGGTCTCCCTTAGATGGAAGTCTCCCCTTCTCTTTTAAGAGTTATAAAACTCTAAATTGCTAAACAGCCCATCAGGAGTGTCTGTGAAGATCAAGGTCTGGCTCATTAAGAAGAGGAAGGTTATGATTCAGGATAGACTGCCATCATAGATTAAAGCATATTGTCACCTCAAGCAGTGTCCCTCAGGGGACATTACAGAAGTGAACTATAAGATCAAAACATTTAAAGATAAACTATATCCTATAAATACACCAGAAGTACAGCAAATCAGATATTAAGTTATTTAATAAAACAGATGTAGCTCCACTGACTCTTTAATTCATAATTTAAGCTACAATATCCTCTGGAATGTGTCAGTGAGGTGAACTATTATATTTTTTTTTCTTATTTCAATTTCTTGCTTGAAAAAAGAGTTTCTTAATAGCAATTCCTATATGTGAATTAGAGGTCAGCAGAACTCAACTACAGAAAAAGTGTTTGAAGGACACAATGTGATGTTAACTTGAAGTAATGTGATATTTACTTAAGGAGCTGAGAAACTGCTCTTGGGCTGCTGTGAAGCCATTAGAGGCAAGTTCAATGTCAGTGAAGGTCAAGGTTAAACATAAAGCTCACCAACAAAAGCTAAAACAGATTTGACCAATAAGTTTGAGTTAAAATCATTACAATAGAGACAAGAAAAGCCATGGCTAGGTTCCCCTCTGACTATATCTCAGCTGGCTTCACCCAGATTGAAAAAAAAAAAAAAATGACTGTTACATACATCACCTTCAGAACAACTTGGATAGAACCCATTTCTTCGCAGGCACTGGCATATGGATGGGTGTTTCTTTTGTTTCTTTGTTGAAAAGAAGTACTGGGACAGAAAGAACTCTATCCACGAATGCTAAGTAATATTTTTAAAATGGTAACTTACTCAAAATAGCAGACAACACTACTAAACATGTCATTAGAACTCAGAAGTAGTTATAGCCAGGAAATCATTATTTTTTCATTTTAAGTTCTTTGAATTACACTGAATATGGAGACTAACTAGCAACATTAAAAAGCCCTTTCTCTCTAAATTATCTACAGGAAAAGTTTTATAGAAAAGTAACTTTCACTTGGGTCTTCCCTAACACTTTGCATTGATTCAAACTTAACTTTGGGGGCATCCTTTGTCACTCAACCATTATGTGGTTGAAATTTGAATAATCATATAATTTATCTAAGAGAATCATAAAGAAGGTGAATATGATACTATACGTTGTAGAGTGTACCTGCGAAGCATTATAAATTATTGTAAGATAAACACCTTTCGTCGTTTTCTTTGCCCCAATTCTCAGGTTCCATCAGGGGTTGATTATAAATCATTTGCCATAAATACCATCAGGCATATTCCAAAACAGAGAAGAAGTTATAATTGCACGTGCCAAAACAAACTGACCATCTTCATTGACATAGAGAACATGAAAATGTTCTCTGGGACATATCCTCCCTACACTGAGGACCAGGGTTATCCAGGGTGCTCCAGCTGGGTGGTCCCATTTTCTCTCTGTTCTTCCAGCTGTTCCATGCTGAGTTCATGAATCTCACCTTTCCCCGAGAGTATGGTACCATCCTTCTTGTGATAAAAGTTGATAAATGGTTATATTGATTTTTAAAATGCAGTGGCTGGTAAAGCACTTGTGTAGAAGTTCATTTTGGAAAGAAATCTAGAATAGTTATAGGTTCATGTTAAACACAGTATGCTATTTTTCTTCATTTAATTAAAAAAAAAAAAAAACTATTGTCCCTTGATCCACCTACTGCCGCCATCCACTTTGTGCTTATACTTTCCCTCCAACTTAATAGTCTTTCATTACGTATCCACTTACCAGCACTTTGTTCTTATTGGCTAATGCAGGTTTTAAAGTAAGATAAAAGTCCTTTGCTTTGCACTCCTTGCATATAAATTATTTGGAAATCAGAATCACATGATGAAGACAACAGGTCTCTCCTAACAACAGCCAGGGAACACATGGCACATGTTTTCCTGACAAACCATTCACTGATTAGCTGACAGAAGAGGTTAAAAAAAAAAAAAGTCAACTCTTCAGACAGTTCAGTAATTCTTATAGCAAAACAACAATCTGAAAGAACAGGCTTCATTGAAAGTAGCATGCATTCAAATTACCTTCCATTATACAAGTGCTTTTCCATTAATCACTTGTGGAACAGGACCAGAAAGAGAAAAGAAAAAGAATTTTGGATGGATCCTTAGGTCTACAGAATGATACAAATTTGGTCAAGAATCATTAACTTAGAAAAGAAGAAGAATTAGAGTCCAGTTAGCTACATTCACCACTGGTCTCCATTGGAGACTAATGGAATAATTGGAATAAAATATTTCTTAAAGATAGCTACCATACTTCATAAATCTAAAAGGGGTTATTCAGCCCTTATTATAATTTAGTCATTCAGCATATAAGGAATGAAGAATAACCATAAAATACATGATAGTAGTTTTTATGACACATATTCAGACACACTCTTGTAAAATAGGGTTTTGTTTTCCTCCAGATTCCATTCTGAATAATGCAATGATATCATAGATTTCCCCAAACTCTGAGCACAAAGAGAATCTCTGTGAAAGTAAGATGAGAGACATTTTCTGATGATTATAAATATAGTTAATTTTTCTAAAAGAGAATCATGAATTACATTAAATTTAGACTATTAATCCTGGGTCAAAAATACATAAAAACCCTTATTTTAATGCAAATACAATTACCCATTGTAAAATTTGTTTTTATGGATTTATTACATGACCTAAAGTTTCTCTTAAGGACAAATCTCAGAACAATATCCCAAAGGATATAAAGACCATGAAGACATAAAACACAGACCCTATTAGGAAACTCTAGCTGAGAGCTTGCTCCTCACTTCCTGTCTTTTTATTACTATTTCTCTTTCCCCCAATACCAATAACTCCTACTTATTATCCCCATTTCCTTTCTTTTTTTTTCCTTCTGGAACAGCATGGGGTATAAAGTAGTTATTCAGCAAACACTTACTGAGCAATCAGGACACCCCAATCCTTACAGGGTACTATTTCTTTCCCCCTTTTGCATCCCAACACTCTTCCACCATGTTCTCTGAGTAGTAACAAAAAGAAAATTCAAGAAACATATTAACATGGTATGATGGTTAGATGGATATGTTCAGATTAAAATAATACACATTTTCAATGCATGTATTTAAGCTCTCTTTCCTTCAGTATTTAAACTAATTGAAGTCTCTTTCATCTTAAAACCATAAAAGGAAAAAAAATGTTTTGCCTAGCATCATTTTACCTCCTGAGAGAGATAGGTCTGGAACTTTGTTTGAAATTTCCTTTCTTTTCTTCTTTTTTTTGCCCTGTATATAACATTCTTATTTCTCCACAATCATTCTTCCAAGGCAGCTGATGCTAGGCCTCCAATAATCAACACACCACTGAATCCAAGGGGTAATTTCAGATCTACATCTTCAGTAGTATAGTCTCTTCTTTCCTTATGTATGCCTATAGATTGAACGTGTCTCCCAAAGCTGAGTGTTGGAAACTTAATCCCCAATGCAAAAGTGTCGAGAGGTGGAATCCTTAAGAGCTTGTGCCATAAGGACCCTGTCCTCATGAATAGGTTGGTGCCATTATCATGAGTAGGATCCTGATAAAAGGGTAAGATTTTTTTTTCCCTTCTCTCTGTTGCATTTGCCCTTCCACTTTCTACCATGGGATGAAACAGTAAGAAGGTCCTTGCCATATGAGAGTCCCTAACCTTGCAATTTCCCAGTCTCTAGAATATTAAAAA
The DNA here is from genome assembly GCF_052094955.1 of Ictidomys tridecemlineatus. Taxonomy (NCBI): domain Eukaryota; kingdom Metazoa; phylum Chordata; class Mammalia; order Rodentia; family Sciuridae; genus Ictidomys; species Ictidomys tridecemlineatus. The sequence goes on along the minus strand of NC_135482.1, from coordinate 84,813,776 downwards.
CAAACAAACAAAAAACTTTATAAATTATATAGCTTCAGGCATTCTGATTGTAGCATAAAATATAAGACATACCACACACTCTATTCTCTGACCTTTCAGGAGATTCCATTATGCAGTTTCTCTTTATTTGTTTTTTTTATTAGTTGTTCAAAACATTACAAAGCTCTTGACATATCATATTTCATACATTTGATTCAAACGGATTATGAAGAACCTACTCCATAATGCTCTCCTCCAGTTTTCTCTATAAACCCCTTTTTCTCCTCAGCACATGCCTGGATGTTGATGTCCCTTAGGGTTATGTCCCAGGCTCTCTTTTAATTCCCTATGTAATCATTCACTCCCACATTTTAAATTATCACCTACATGCCAATGAATTCCAAATCTACATCTCCTTCCTGGACTCTTAGGACATGTCCCAAAGCCAACTTAATCCGAATATCTACTCAACATCTCCATGAGAAGCCTTTTAGGAAATATTAAATTGATGTGCTCAACATTCTCTGTTTCAATTTGGATACATACCATAAAGCATGTGCTGCTCAAGGCAAAAGCCAAGAAGTCAACTCTACTCCCCTCCTCACTCTATGCTGTCCTCCACCTGACTATAAATAGCATTGCTCTAGAGCATCTCCATGATTAACAGGTTTAGTATGACATTTAATATGACACCTTTCTGCATCTCCACAACACCATCCTATTCAGCCTATTTGCATCTTTTTTTTTTGTATGACAAAATCTGTTTAAGAAACAGTTATGATTTGGATGTGAGGTATCCCCCAGCCACTTCAGTTACCACTCAGTTAATCCCTATCAGGAGATTAAATCACTGATTGGGTGAAAACTCTTATGACCCTATCATTTCTTCTCTGAACCTAATCTTGCATGTGTGGCTGGAGGAGGTAGGAATTGGGGCGTGGCTTAGGTGTAAATATTTGTATCTGGAGAATGGAGTCTCTCTCTCTCTGCTTCTTGATCACCGTGATTTGAGCTGCTTCCCTTTGCCGCACACTCCACCAAGATGTTCAGCCTCATCTTGAGCCCCCAGAAGTGGAGACAACTTTCTATGGACTAAGACCTCAGAAGCTGTGGGTCCTCAAATAAACCTTTCTCCTCTACAATTGTACTGGTCAGGTCCTTTAGTCACAGAAGTGAAAAAGCTGACTGAAACAGAAATATTATTTTGTTAATGCAAATCTATCAGTGTTATTTCCTAGCTAAATACCTTCTTTGGCTTTTTTTCTGACAAGACTCCATACCAGTTATCCCCTAATCTAGCTGTAAGTAACTCCTCACCTTGTCAGTATACTTCTGTCTCTTTTGTTCTCTGTACACCAGCATACTGCTCTCTCTGCAGTCACACTACATCATGGCTGACCCTTATCTCACACCCACCAAACCAACTGCTTCCTCCATGGAATTCTTTCTTTTCCTGGCATTTTTCACTTAACTACATGCTGCTTCAGATCAATCTTAAAAGGCTTCTCAGAATGCCTTCCTTAAAGTGAGCTCAATAAATAAGTTTTATGGTTATATGTTTAAGTATTGTATGGTTGGTATATGCAAATATATTTAATATAAGATTGCAAATTATAAATAAACAGAATATTTTCAAATAAAGACTAAATAATAAATAAAACAAGTTAGTTGTTTGTCTAGCTCATTACCTTCTTAATGCCAGCAGGTCACTGCTTTGTCACTTATTAAATTTGTCCTGTTAGTCATTTGATAAATATCTTCTAAGAAAAAAATCTGTGCCAGTTACTGTGCTAAATATTAACAGGACACTCATTGAAACAGGAATCGACCTTTGCTTTTCTCTCATGAAAGTGGCAATATGGTGGGGGAGATGAACACAAGGATGTCAAATTCTACAGTTTTTGTAAGCATGTACAGGAAACAAACATGATGAAATGCTAGTGATAGAGGTCAAGGGTCTATTTAGATAGGTTATGAGGAAGACCTCTCTAAACTGGATCTTCTAGCCGAAGTTAAAGAAGCCAGGCAAGATGGGTAAGTGTGGAGGAGGGGTAGTTCCACTCACTAGGAACAGTGTGGAGGTCCTGATTTGGGAGCAACGTTTAGCATATTCCCTAAACTAAATCAAAGAATGATTTCACCTTCATAAGCAGGGAATTAATGGCTCAAGTTGAAAGTACAAAGGTAAGAAGCCATATTCTGCAGGACCTTGTTGGTCATGGAAAAATAAAACTGGATTTAATTCCAGGTACAATGACAAACTATATGGTGGGTATTTGGAACAGGGGAATAATGTGATATGATTATAATATGATCTTATTTACATATTAATCAGATTGCTATATAAGGAACAGATTGTCAGGGTGAGGGCAAGGGGTTTTAGGTAAAGTGACCAGTTTGGAAACTCACTAGAGTCTGGAGGAAAAACGATGGTGGACTAGGAAGGTAGCAATGGAGAAAGCATATACCAGGAAAGCTTCAAGATATAATATGCAAATGAAAACATTGGGATTTGCTAATAGATTTAAACACAATTATGCATATTTACAAGAACATCTGACTACTATTAATCTATACAAACATTCAGTCATGACTTAACTTCACATTGTGATTATAATGGGTATAATCAGTTGGATGGATGATACTAATTTAAAGCAAAGAATAATTTAGAGAAAATATTAAAAATACATCCATAATGAAGGTTCTTTTGAAGAAATCTTAAACACCTTTTCAGTTGAATAAACCCTTTATAGTCATTAGCAAAATACTGAAAAGTTTAGTCTCTATCTGTTAAAAAGAAGATCAGTAAAATGGGAACATTATTATGTCATGGCTAATGCACCTTCTACAAATTTGGGAAAGGGATGCTGTGAACTCTGTTAACAGCACTTTCATTGTCCATCATGATATCCCATGCCCTTTCTGATACAATCACCCCTTGTCCTTCAGTGGTGCTTCTCTCTCAAACTTTTGTATAGGCTCATGGCCTATGCCTAGCTCTGTCCCCAATCTCACTGGCCTTGACAAAACTGTGTAGGGATGGATGAGCATGTAACCAAATCAGTCCTTCTCTGAACTTTTTTTTTTAACCCTACTGGTAGGTGGTTATCTATTCCCAGTGTATAACCAAGGCTATCAACATAGAAAAAGCCTGGGTTTAGCTAGATTCCTAGATAATAAATCAGAGCAGAGTGAACCAGAAGATAATAGAAAAGAAGAAGAGTGAAGAGAGATCCTGAAACCACACTTGTTTAAACCAATATGGGTTGAATTTATCTTGCTATAACTAAAGGTCTTAACATACAAAAAGTGAGATAAGTTTAATAGAATCTAAAAGAGATTTTGATAAACATCTTAAAGGTTAAAATTGAAAAATATAAAGGTGGAAAAGACAACATTAGAGTTTTAGATTTTTCTTCATTTGTGTTAGAATATAATTCTATGTACTCCACCTGTAAATAGTTCTAACATAGCCATGGGTAAAAATTCAAACTAAAAATCAGTATGTGTGTTTTTGTGTGTGAATGTATGTTTGCGTGAGCATATTAACGATCATATGATCTATATATTTAATAAATTTGGAAGGTTACTGAAGAAATTGTTGATGGTGGTTACCACTGAGAAAGGCTAGAAAACAAAGGAATAGGAAGGAGCAGAAATATGGGATCTGCTAGAATTATAACCAAGAAGCAGAGAAGACAGATCTGAAATAGCATATTTGGAAGGAATGGAACAAATATATGTGTGTATGTATAAATACATTCAGATCTTTCAATAACATGATTATATTAGGTTCTTCTGAAGAAAGCTAAGCATTCAAGTGTGAATGTTGGGGCCACTATATTTTCTAAACATCTATTTAGCTCCAGTGAGTAAGAAACAGAAATGTCGGGAGAAAATAAGAAAAGTTATGAACAATCTACTTCTTGGGGTAAGACAGAGAAAGCAGGCCACATAAAATCATATATTGTAAAGATCTCATGTAAGTCTAGCTCTGATCTAATCTCCAGGAGACTGAAATTTTGAACTTCTAACGTATTCACATATATGAATCCATGTATGTGGCATGTATTAATAAACCTTATAGCAATAATAAATAAACCATGGCAATTAATAAACCTTAGTTAAGAGTAGACTGCTTGGGAGAGCAGCAAAAGACAGGCATGTTTGGTCTTCCCTAAACTAATAATTATGGAAATCAGGGACAAGGAGAAAAAGGAAAAGGAAACCAACACCTTAAAGTAGAACAGAAAGGAGGCAGGGCTACCACTATCCCAGGGTTCCACGGTGCTGACCCAGGCTGCCTCCTTCTCACCATGTGATGCTCCATTTAATGTGGACCTTCTCTTCTTCCCAGCCTGCTCTATGGGAAAGCTGACCCTGCCTTTCTTCAGCTACCTCCTAAACTTCAAAGATAACCAAATGAACATATTCAACTCTCATTTCTATCCCAAATGCCAGCTTCAAGCTTTCATCTGGAAGTGTCTCTCTAGGTGAACCAAGCCACTAACATCTAACATATTTATAAGTGACTTGTTATTCTCCATCTCTCAGACTTGTGCTGTCTTCTGATTCCCAGTTAAAGGGAATTATCTAATTATCTAAATTAGAAATCTCTGGATTTCCTTCAAAACCTCATGATACAAGGTTCAACTCCAGTGATAGTTCATCTGAAACATTTATCATCCTCCTCAGGAATTAATCTACCTGGTACATCTACAATATAGTATTGTGTAAATGGCTTTACTCTAGCATTTATAATACATGTGGCAGGGTTTAGTTTTGTGACATTGATTGACATTAAAACTGGGAATTCCTAGAGGGGAAGATATATCTGCTGGATTTTTCAAAAAAACATAAACTAGTACTACATTTATAAATAAAAGCTCAATTATTAATCATTAAATTTATTTATACCACTTGATTCCATTTCACAAAGAATAACCCATTTGGAATTGCAATTGCATTACTACACCAACATTTTAAACACACAGCATTAACTTTACATATATTTACAATCTCACTGTAAGAATATGCAAAAGATGAAAATGTACCGCAGAAGTGAATATCAGGTGGATGATTTTAGCTCTGCAGCTGCTATTATTTATATTTCAAGAATTTTGAACTATGTGAGTCATGGCACATAGTATAAATTCATGTGATTGCCATGTGTAGGATTTGTGAGAAAAAGAAGAAAGTGGTACACATCTGTGTTATTAAAACAGTGTCTAGGTTTAAAATAAGTACTTTCAGACTTCACAGGTTCACTGGGCACAAATCTGCTACCTCCATATTTTGTCTACACTGACTAGATTTCCTGTGCTTCTTCTTTGTTGTTTTTCCTCTCATGTCAGAAGCTAATTCAGACTTGCTCAAGTCGTTTAGCACCAGGAACATGACCACATCTTTTCACTCCATTGATAACTTAAAAGAAATTTTGTTTGCTCTGTTATCCTATAAAGTTTCCCTTCAAGGCTCTCTTCAACACCCAGGGTCAAGTAAAAAGTGAAGAATAAGAAGAAAGGGAAAAAATGTTCAATTCAGTTACATTCAATAAACATGCATGTACCCAGTACTCTGCTCTGAGACAGGATACAGAATGACAGATTTGAATAGCATCCATCATTACCAAGTAACCCTCAAGATATACAAATTATAATACTTGGGATTCCATTTGTTAAACTTCCTAAATTTACCATGTGTGCTGAGGGTGCAATAGTAAGTAAATCCTTAATTCACAGAACCAAGTTTTCTAAGAGGGGTTACTTACTTTTCTTAAAGGGGATTTAATTTTTTTTTTTTTTACAAAAACAAAGCAATTTAAGAAAACTAACACTTTAGAAATCTAAACAATAATATGCATGAATTTTTCATTTTGATTTTATGTCCTGCTCTATAAGTTAAATAAGTAAATAATTATAATGATAATTTTAATATTTATTTAAGTTTAATAATTTAAATGTCATCGGTGTGCATAGGAAGTGGGAAAAACAAGGAACAGACAACTGAAGCTTTTAAAAGTTGAATTACTCACAAGGGGGAGGGGAAAGGGGAAATACTGGGAATGATATTGGCCAAATTATATTGTTCTATTGTGTGCATGTATGAATACATAACAACAAATCCCACCATTATGTACAACTATAATGCACCAATTTAAAATATGGCAAAAAGTTGAGTTACTCAGAAGAAGGAAACTGCAGTAGAAATAGTCAAACACATGGGCTGAAAAGGTAACTAGCTTTAGAAAAACAAATTGATTGAGGAACAATTCTTAAAGACAGTGTTTTGAAATACCCTCCAAGATCAAAACTATTTCTAAATATTCTAATTCTAGTTCTAAAATCAAATGAGCAAAGCCAACAATGCCAACATAATCATGGCCACACAATGCTGGTAAAGGATTCATGAACTACATTCTAGATCCTAACACTCACAAAAATTGGTTAAGACACAATAAAGGGCAGGATAGAGAAAAACAAAATAATAGGCCCTTGTGAGGTTTTACACAAGTACCTCAGGATTGCCTTTTCCTGGACACAACAACGCCTAGATAGGGCAGAGAAGTGAGAGGGAAATGGAGGGGGCAGGGGATTAGCAAGGATGGTAGCATGTGATAGACATCATCATCCAAAGTACATGTATGAAGACATGAATTGGTGTCAACATACTTCATATACAACCAGAGATATGGAAAATTGTGCTGTATACCTGTAATAAGAATTATAATGCATTTAGTTGTCATTATTTTAAAAAAAAATTTTTAAAAAAGAATTACCTGCACTAATGGAGGTCCATAGCATCTGGGGACCAGGATCTTATGCGAACAATAACATCAACTTAGCACTTTGATTCTTAAAGACAAAATAATAAACCACCTGATTCCACAAATGTTAATGCTTAGTATTTCCGATACTGCCATAAAAAGCAAAAAATGGAAAACACTGGTGGGGGCAGTGGCCTCCTGGTTGGCTTTCATAAGAAGGAAAATCAACTGCAGAAATGCAAAAAGTTACTGATGAGTTTCTGAGTCTTGCTACTGTGAGCAAGTAGATCATTCAGTCCCTGTCACTCCCTGGAGAAAGTCAGAAGCCCAGTCTTAAAAAGTCATAGAGGAAAGGCTAGGGTGGCTTCCTCTCATCCAAAGGTAATCACTTTATGAACTGTGCTACTGGCGCTGGCGCCTCACCTAGATGTCAGAATAATCTGGAACAACCTCTACCTTTAAGACAGATAAAGAGGAGATGACTATGGTGTGAAATCGGAGGGGGTGAGGAACTGCCTTCCCCTTTTAAGAGCAGCATCAATTAAACCCAGGGGAGGTGGGAACAGTTTACTAGTTAATTAGTCAGGGGATGTGGTTCTTTCATGTGTAATTCAGAACAGGAACACCTGGTGTGCGGCTCTTCAAAGCACTAGGGGGGGGCAGGGAAGCCAAACAATGCAAGAGAGGTCACCACAGAAAGCAACAGCACAAGAACAAAAACTGTTTCTCTGTGACCTTCACCCTGCTGTAAATAAAATGAGATTCCCGAGGGTCCACTCCCCCATTGGTCCTGGGAGAACAAACAGCTTCTGGCCCTCTCAGGGAGTTCTAAAAAGACATGGTGTTAACTAATTGTTTTATAACCCAATTAAAAAGAAAACAGAGAGCCAGAGAAATGCAAATAGGGATATAATGATTATAATCACATTCTGATATATAGCACACAGCAAAAATATTGACATGCTGCTTCTCGGCTGGCTGTGTGACCAGAGCCGCCCAGGTAACAGGGCACAAAATTAGGAAGTGAGGCGTCTACTTTAGGACAAATGACCTTGTTCCATTGAATCCGAAATTGAGCAGTTTTTAATGGAACACCTCTCCTTGTGAATTCTAAAACAGTGAGGTCATTTTTTTTTTTTTGAATTGTTGCTTCTAAACATTCTGGTTGTAGACAGGTTGATAAATGCAGGTGAAGAAACATTAATGTTTCAATTGAGCCAAACTATATATGATTTCAGCTGAGGTATCCATTTAAAGAAAGAATAATAAATTTTTAGGGGTTTTTATTAGTGGGTTCATTCAAAAGGAATGAGGGAAAGTATCTGCTGGAAAGGGTGGAATCTGGTACCTTTAAGAAACCATTGCCGGGAGAAACTGAAACACGGAACACCATGTCTGAAGACATCATGAGAAAGCCTGCCATAAAAAGTCTTAACTTAATTTTAAAGATGGCAGGTTCAGAAGAAAATGGCTTGAAATTTTAAGCATTGATCATACTTGTCTCTGGTCTAGGGAATCCTTGCATAACAGCAGTCTTATACCACTGTGTGTGTGTGTGTGTGTGTGTGTGTGTTCTGTGGATTTATTTGTACAGTGAGTGTGTGTGTGCACACACAAAGAATAAGGGGGAAGAAAAACAGGCTTCTGATCCATTAAGCCAAAGGCATTGAAGAAGATAGGGAGGTGGACAAGAAAGTGAAGGAATTGTGAAAATGTTCTTAGCACATCTCTACAGCTCTCTATCTATATTAAGAAGGAACAATGAGCCGGAGATGGGAAGTTGAATAAAAACCACAGAATTATCTGGTGGCACAAGCGGGGGGGGGGGGGGGGGGGAGGGAAAGCCAGCCAAAGGAAAAGTAAAAATAAGTGAAGATTATTTACAGGGGACTTATAGGTTTATGAAGATTCACTTTAAAACGCTGAGCATAAGAATAGAATTCTCCCAACCACTCAAAATTAATAGCTTCATCATTGAACTATGTAAGTAACAATTTTAAAAGTACCTTTCTCTGTGTTTCTTTTCAATCTTTTTTTTTAGTATGCTACTTCGCTTTATTGCTGAGGCTGGCATTGAACTCCTTGGGCTTGAGCAATCCTCCTGCCTCAGCCTACCAAGTAGCTGGAACTGCAGTCATGTGCCACTGTACCTGCTCTGTATGTTTCAGAATTCAGTCATTTATTGGTAAAAGTTAAAATCTGTTCTAGACAGAAAGATGGAAAATCAACTCAGACCAACAAGAAGAAAAAGTAGTCATGATCAGGCTGGGAGGACAGATACAAAAAGTCCAGTTAAAAAAATCAGAAAATATCGTCCTCCAAGGCCACGCAACAGTTACAGAAAGCCATAAGGACTCTCTCAGTTTTACCAATACCACTCCAGATCTGCTTTGCTATTTTCATTTGTAAGTGGGAATATCCACTTGCTGTTAACTGCCTGTGTTAGCTTTCTGTTGCTATAATGAAATACCTGAGAAAATCAACTTATAAATAGAAAATGTTTATCTTGCCTTACAATTTTGAATGTTTCTTTCAGTCCTGAATAGGTTGTCCCCATGCTTTGGGCCTGGGTAGGAGGACATTAGGGTAGGAGGACATGGTAGAATATAACCACTTGCATCAGAAGCCAGGAAGCAAAGAGAGAAAAAGGAAGGAACCAGCTTTCTACAATCTCCTTCAAAGGCACAGTGACACAGGACCTCCTACCAGGCCCGACTTCCTACAGATTCCAGTACTTCTCAATAGTGCCAGGATGAAGACCAAGCCTTTAACACACCCGCCTTTGTGGAACATTCAACTTCAAAAAAGTTACTCTCTCCTAAGTCTTGTCATGAGAATCCATGGTTCCTCGGAAGTCCCTCCCCCACTACATGTCATTAAGCTGGATTTTGCCAGATGACAGCCTTGTTCCTGGCAGTCTTTGGTGGATGAGGCTTTTATACATTCAGTAAATAATCATTGAGCATCTACTATGTGAATGCACTGGTGTTCTGTGAAAGCTAAGTGAAAATAAGTTGTATTCCTTGCAATCCTAAGGTCCTACTATCTTGAGAGAAATGGATGGATATATAAATGACGTAAATGAATGCTGAATATCATAATTGCAAGAGGTATAAACAAAGTACTCTGGAGGTTCAGAGGACAGAGATGTGGCTAGAAAGATGGGAATGCTTAGAAGGAAGTAATTTGTGAATGAGATTCCTAAAAGAGATTCCAGGTCTGGAAGCAGGCTGTCCAAGTGCAGAGATGCCTAGGAACCAAGATGTAGATGGTGGGAAGGAGCGCAAGCCTTCAGGGAACTGTGCCACCAAGTGCACCCCTGAAATGACTGGGAAGCCAGCCTGAACTCAGAGACCTCATGGATGTGCTTCACCTGGTGGATGATACAGTACCACTAAAGGTATAGAACAAGGAAATAGCTCCAGGAGACCTATCTTGTAGGACAATTTCTCCCATAATGATATGGAGACTAGCAAGAAGCAGGGTGTTTTAAATACCCCCATGGGAGTTTACTGGAGTTTGAAAAAAGGTGGTGACAACAAGAATGAAACCTAAGAGACTCTAAAGGCAAAACAGTAGGAAATGATGATGAAGAGGACAAGTGGAGCCAGAGACAGGAGCCAGAGGCAAAGGTACACAGTCCAGCAGCCAAGAGGCCTCATGACAGGTGGGGGATGGGAAGGGAGGCTTGGATTAACATTCTATTGCCATCCAATCCACAGCAGTCCAAATTCCTGCTCTGTCTCTGTTCAGCTTTTAACAGTTACCCTGGAGTTAGAATTATGTCTCCAAGTAAAGGAAGCGAATATTTCATGGTGAATGCTGGATTTAGGTACTACTTTCTGTAACTATGCAAAGTTGGCCATTGTTTAACCTCTCTAACCCTGAAAGTCCCCCTTTGTGCAAAGGGCATTGTAACAGCACCTGCCTCATAACGGTAATCTGATGACAAGGTTAAACACCTGAGCACATTCAGCACTTGGTGGAGTGATATTGTTCAGGTGGAATTCAGACCTTGTGTCTGGGTGGGTGGAGGCAGGGAGGGCTGTCATGACAGACCAGGGATCTTTTGGCCCTCTCCAAACTTTACCTGAGAGAGAGAAGACTTTTCCATACTTTGAAGTAAAAAAAAAAAAAAAGTTGCTTTAACATCATATTCCCCATTTGGAAAGGGGGAAAGGGCACTTGCTTGTACTTCAAAAGTCATTTGGGATTTGCTTTTTCTTTTGTTTTTAAACATGTATGCTCTCTGATACATTTGGACTCAATTGAGGGTCTTTGTTACTCTAGCACAAATAAATTAGAGTTTTAATATGTTTGCTAGAGGATAGAAATCCATTTAGATCTTACCTAAAATTTTACACTTTACTCCAAAAATAGCATTCACTCTTGAACAGAGCTAATAAAGGTCTGGAACTTAAAAGTATCTCAGTCTTAAAAGAGCATATCCCAACAATGAAATGCACTATTTATATTTCAAAGTGATTTTCCAGTTTTCAAAACCTAACTTCTCTTTAGAGGTTTGCAGTACATAGAAAAACAGTCAATTTATTAAATAAACACCAATATAAATACAGTCATTATTAATAATCATAGGTGGCATATGTAGTCTAGTAAAGAAAATAATAGACCTATGCTGGGCACATTCTCCACTGAGACTCTGCAGTACCTAGTAGTGAGGGGGTATGATGAGGGTGGAAGGGCTCCAGGAGTGTGAATCGACCTCCTTGCCTTGAATTGTGAACTCTGTTCACAGATTTCTAACTTTATCTTTACAACATTGGCCTTGACAGACTTATCTTAGTTAAGTTTCTAATTCACAAATATTGTTTTCTTGATCTTACTTCACAATGAGTGAACCTACGTGAGACCTTCAACATAAGAATGAGCAGAAAGATGTATAAAGTTCAAAGTGGTTGGCCTTCGCCAGGATTACCATGATGTTTGTGCCTCTCAACTAGATATGGTCAGATCTACCACCCATCACTGAGATGTAACACCTCCTGGAATCAAATGGGGTGGTGCACAGTTTGGCAGTTTGGGATGAAGGGTAAAGGAGCTGGCAACCAACCAAACCAGCAAGGAATGTGTGCATAGTGGAATGCAATCACCCAGTTAGAGGTTTGGCAGCACTCTAGCCTTAACAAAGTAAAGGTAAAGTTCTACTTTGGAGGTCCCTAATAGGTAGAACTTTATTTTGCATTTCATTCTCAAATATAGCCCTTTAGTTAAATTTGCTACTTAAAATAGTATCAGCGTCCGTTTTAGTGCCCCAACTCAGAAACCGAGACCTGCTCACTTGATCATCAGCTGTTTATCCTTGTGTTCTATTGCAAAAGGATTGGAGCAAAAAAAGAAAGTGTGCTTGCTTTTGACAATTGAGTTTTTCTCATGTTCATCTGCTAACACTTTCTTATATAATAGTTTGCATTTATTTTGCAAGAACTTATATTGATCCTATAACCAGAGATGACACCACTCCCCTCCAGGCTGGCCTGTCAATCACTATACCATCTCTTCACATACAACATGTTCCATATTTTCTTTGCTAACATGGCCAGTGGTGTTTTGGTTTACTTGCGCATTAAGTTAATGCTGCTTTTTAATGGACACTTAAACATCAAATCTAAAGAACAGGACAGTGAGCTTTTAGTACAGAAGCATTTGTGTGTGGTGGCAGGGTGGGGGCTGGAGGTAGAGAAACATGTTTTCAGGGCAGGTAAGAAAACACACATTTTCATTTTAACATATTTAGTCTTAGAAATAGAGGTCTAAAATTCTACTCTTCCAAAATGACCTTCTGTTCTGACTATACACAGGTGAAAGAGCAGATAATAATAGGTACACTTAAGGGACATAAAAATTTGTCACATCAATTTCAACTACTATGTACATCTATTTACAGGATGATCCTGGGAGCTATTCCCCCCATTTTAAAAATTGCTGTAGGATGTTCCAGCCATTGCCAACTGTGTGTGTCCCAGGCAACATAATAGATTATACCTCGACTCCTTAAAGAGCACCCTGATAATATGCAAGGCTAAAATGTCAGAAGCTATTAGAAACTCTCAGATGCACAATATATCTCCATCCCTGAGTTTTCCCCTTACACTGCGAAACACCAGACAACAGGCATGCAAACTGCTCAGCTGCAACTGTTCCAAGTCGAATAATTACAACTTGTCAGAAAGAATTAATTTTCCCATTTCTCATAAAGATGTGTAAAAATTACCATGTTATTATACACTGACACTCTCTGGAGGCAGACACAAAATTTAATTTTGAATTCTTTCCGCATATTAAATTAAATCCATAAATAAGAGTTTAGGCATTCACTCGGAAGCATATGTTCATTGGGAGCGAAAGCCAACACGAGCCCGGCTGTAATGGCTGTTGTAATGTTTTAATAGCTCGCTTCTTCTAAGCACCAATAAATTTACATGATCATAACAGTCGTGGGCATACAAGAAGCCCATTACTGTCTGGGCACAGGCAGCAGCGTTAACAGGATGGAAAAATGGAAAAAGGAAAAAAACTCTTAAATAAAATTAGGCAACTGCACTTGTCAGCTGCTCCATGATTGAATTTTTAATATTGTGGTCAATTGGTCAAAACAAATAATGGGATAAAATATTTTAATGTATTTAGAACCTGTTTCTGTGGTTAGCCCGCAAAATAGTTTTTGTTTGTTGGTTTTCAGAAAGCAGACCATTTCAATCTTGCTGTTTTGAACTGTTTTATTTTTAAAGATACACTTTGCTATTTTTAATCGCTGATAGGACATTTGCTCTCTGTGTGCCATATCCTGTATTGGAGCATTGCAGAGTCGGCTCAGCAGGTAATTCGTTTTAGCCAATGGTGTCTGGCCTGAGTGAAACACTGGAGGTGATAAGAAGCAAACTCTAAGTCTAAGGTCCTGCACAGCCTCTAGGGCACAATAGCACCTTGCCTGTCTGGATGACCGAACCCTATTCTTTCAAGACATAAATGAATACATGTACCACAATTAAATCCACATTGAAAACACTGCAGCTTTCAGATCAGTTTGGAGGTGGTATACAATCCAATTCTTAGTGTTTGTTTTCTGAACACAGAGCTTACTTCTTAACTTCTATGAGTATATTCACCCTGGTTGTGGAAACAAAGTACTGTATGGCAAAAGCTATACTGTAGTTCAAATTACATAAGTGTTTTCCAAAGACAGAGTCAAAAATAATTACAGCTCAGGTCACTGCTGGCTGGGTGGCATTTCTGATCTAGTCACTGACCTAAAGCTAGGGGCTGGGTAAGTATATGAGGAGAGAATCAGAGAGGGAATGACGTTCAGGGGAAAAAAAAAAAAGTTCTGTTAAAAAGTATATGAGAATGGGCCAAATATTGTTCCTTAAAGGCATGAAAATTATGTATCATTAGAGAAATTATATGATAAAGGCAAAATTTTCCAAAAATTTAGTTCTTATAAAACTGGCACATGTGTTTGAGCATATACTCCACAACCATCCTATAGATGCAACCAAAAACCCTTTTAAATAAAACAGTTACTTAACATCAGTAAAGGCAGCTTCAGGGTTTCTATTAAGTCTGCAGAAAACTGAACTAAGTAAATATCTTAATATTCCAAGTAACACATATTTCTATCAGGTCCCACATATTTAAAAAAAAGGCAGTTTTTTAAAAAATCAGTCATTCTCAAAAGCTTCAGAGAAAAGGACAAAACATATGCATTAAGTATTTCTAGGTATTTCAGAAATAGAAGAACACATATAAAACCATTAGAACATTCTGGGAAAAAAGACACGCCTTCCCACAACCTCATTAAATGACTCTGAAACTTTTCTTCAAACCTCTCGCCTTACTGCTAAAAAACAAGGTATATATGGAGTGCATTTAAAACCTCCTTTTAAATCTCTCTTCTCCTATATGATTTAATCCAGGTTGCTATTAAAATAGCTTACCAGGTGAAACATATTTATATCCAAAGTGTTGCAAAATTTTATTAAATGAAGGAAAAATCTGTCAGCAAGGAGTTTTAAGGGGAAAATGGCTATGGCTATACTTAGGTAATGGAAGATGGTGGATATTTTGAAAGAAAGTTGGAAGGTTTTCTTAAGTTAACATGCATACAGGTTGATGAAAAGAACATCACTCTACTAATAATACTACCCATGGTATAAAAGATTCTGACTAGGAGAGAATACTAGATTAAATAACTTCTTTTGTCCAGTAGGATTTCTTGTTATTGTAAATGGCTGGAAGAATCCTTGAGGAGCAAAGTGGAACTCAGGCCAATCACAAAAGGACACTCATTGTTCCAAAGGACAAGTGCCTTCCTTCGACACTAGTGAAGCCTAATGCACACAAATGAAAAGATTTTGTAAAACTCATTTGAATAACAGAGTATTTCTCTCTCAAATACTGTAAACTATTCTGTTTGATTATTTATTATTTATGTGACTGCATCAATGTGCCATATGCCCAAAATTCGAGAAACAATGTAAACAGGTGGTAATAAAAATTTGGGTTATTAGGGTCTAAAATATGATAAAAGGCAATTTGGCATAGTTTTAGGGGGTGTGGGTGGGGAGTGTAATTACTCCAAATGTTAAATTAATCACTGGTTGAATAATGTTTATGTTTAAGTGTGAAGGACTTTATGAATGGAAAGGAATCATTAGTTAGGAAATAAGGTAGGCATAATAAAAATGCTTAAGGTTTCTCTGTCATAAAATACCTGGGATCAAATTATTCAGTCTTTATTTTCATAAAACATGAAGTCTACATTGTACTCACTAGCATAGGGTAGGAGAGAAGAGACCAGGGAAAGGAGTGGACAGGACTGTCAGCCTTCTATCTCACCTCCTCCACTCCACCTCATGAATATGAACTTAAATTGGAGAAAATGGTAACATTGAACCCCAAGGTATGGAAAGAGGTGTAGAATTTGGTTTCAGTATCATGAAACTCAAAGTGTCATGCCTCACATGATGTTTAATATTTGGTTTGTGATAGATGTGTTCTCTGCTATGTCCAAAAGTTTATGGCCTGTAGTGGTAACAAAGGTATACGAAAAAATTATCTTTTCTGTTTCCCTTTCCCTCTCTTTAATGGGCAATTGAAGGGTGGATATCTCATAAAGATGCCCACTCCATTTTGATAAACCTCATTAACTGTTGTTTCTCATCTTCATGAAATTTTTCTACCTACTTCTCTATTTTACTTTTTCTTTAAAACATGTACTATTGGGACAAGATGAAGAAACAGGGACTGGATTTACTTTATCACCTGAAACAACTAAAAATGAAGAGATCAAATATGTGGGAAAAAAATGCTTTTAGGAATATTGAACATGGGACAACAGAGAACACTGATCCCTGAAATCCAAGAAACAAATGAGAGCACCCTATGGCCCCAGGAGAGCTGCAGCTCACCATCTTGAGTTTCAAGGCTGTAGATCAGGCAAGGGAGAGCTCTATACTAATGTGGCCTCCCTGAGTTGAGAAGACAGAGCTGAATTGAGGAAGATGAAGGTGGCTAGAGTTCACTGGACCAGCTATTAGGAGAGAACTGCACAGAGAAATTGGGAGACGTATAGAGGGTCCCATTCAAGGATTCAGCAGAATTCTGATCAGCACTTGTAAGAGTAAACTGCCCAAGGCCGGGAAAAGAACCCCCAAGAAAACTAGAGGAATTAGTACCTAGGAGTTAAACAGGTTGGGGATAAAGCCTGTTTTCACCAGCCATGCTGGAAAAACAAACAACTAGCAGAGCCATATTAGAGAAAAGTATCTCCGTTTAATAGTAGGAACAATTAGATCTAGAAAAATGCTGCTTTGATCATACCTAATAAATAATAAAAGAGCCAAAGTGATTAATCTGTTTCCAATTTAACTTCATTGGGGCCCAGAAAAAAAGCTCAAGAATATATATAGGAATGCATAAATATCTAGTTTCCAATGAAGTGAACTTCTGTGAGTCTGGTATCCAATAGACAAACTCTAGGTAGAGAAGAGGGGTGGGAAGGGAAGAGAGGGGGCATGGGGTTAGATATGATGGTGGAATGGGATGGACATTATTATCCAAAGTACATGTATGAAGACACAAATTGGTGTGACTATACTTTGTGTACAACCAGAGAGATAAAAAATTGTGCTCTACATATATAATAAGAATTTTAATGCATTCCACTGTCATTTATAAATAAAAATTAATTAATTAAATAAATTAATTTTTAAAAATTACCAGGTTTGTAATTTGCAGAAATATATGATTTATACTTGGAAGAAAAATCAGTCACTCAAAACTAACCCAGGACTGACAAAGATGTTAGAATGAGTAGAAATGGACAATGTAACAGCTTTAACAATTATTTAACTATAATTTATGTGTTCAAAAAGCATGGGAAATCCAAGACATGGCAATTTTTTTTTAAGGTTATGAAAAGTACTGTGTTCCCAAGGATGAACATTGCAATGCTTCTAAGCTAAAAATACACTGTATGGGATTAATGACAGATAATAAACAATGACAGAAAAAATAAAGATAAAAAATATAAGTGAGCTTGAAAACAGGAATAAACAGTATGTTAAATGAAGTACATGGAAAAAATATTTTAAAGGGTAAAAATTTTTTAAAAGAACCAAGAGTTGGAGAGTTGGGAAACAGCCAACACCAGGAACTGCATATTATTATGCATGTGAAGATGAATTTCAGAAGCTGAATAGAGAGAAGATAAACAAAAACAAACAAACAACAACAAAAAACCCCCACAAAATCAAAGAAACCAAAACCAAACAAACGAACAAAAAAAAAACTAGAGGAAATAATAACTAAAAAAAAGGTTAAATGTTATTAAAAAATACATGCTTATAGATGATAGCAGCTAATTAAAACCTCACAATCACAAAAAGAAGTTATAAAAACTCATATCAAATTGAAAAGCACAAACTAGTCATAAAGATAAAAATATTAAAAGAATCCAGAGGAAAAAGATATTACTAAAAATAATAAAAATGACATAACAGCAAATTTCTCATCAGAAATAATAAATTCATGAAGTGAAAGCAAAACCTTTGATACACTAAAGGAAAACAAATGAAAGTCTTGAATTCTGTAACTAGAAAAAAAATCTGTCTAAATAAAGGTGAAATATAATGTACAAAATACAAATAAAAAACATTGAAAGAATTAAACCAGCAGATCTACCTCACAAGAAATTTCAAAGTTCTTCAAGTATAAGATAATGAATTATACTAGATGAAAATATCCATCTAAAAAATGGAATGAAAAGCTGGGCATAGTGGTGCCAGAAAGTTGGGAGGCTAAGGCAGGAGAATTCCAAGATGATGGTCAGTTTGGGCAATTTAGCAAGAACTTGTCTCAAAATTAAAAATAAAAGGCAATAGTGATAAAGCCCAGTGGTAAACTATAAAGGTGAAATATAATGTACAATATTATATTTGTACTTGGGTTCAATTCCCATTATCACATGCATGTGCACACACACAAAAAAGAAATGAAGAACAGATATGGTTAACTAACTATGGGAATAAACATAAGATTTTTCTAACTTAAATAAGCATATGTAAAAGACATGTGGCTGTTTAAACAAAAATAACAATTATGTAGTGCTGAGTTTGCAATATATTAGAAGTAAGTTATATGATAAAAATAGTAGAAATCCCAAAAGGAAGAAAAATGGAAATATACTACTCTATATTCTCTTAATATAGAGGAAAAGGTATGATGTTCCTAAAAGGTAGACTAATCCTAAAATAATGCTATAATAACAATTTGAATAGTTGTAGCTTGTATGTTCAAGAATAAATAAAATAAAATTATACAACATATTAATTTTGAAGAGTCAAAGAGGGAAGTCTCAAAGAAGAAATAGTACAAAAAAGAAAAGAAGTAGCAAGATGGTATATTTAAACCTAAATATATTAATAACAAAATTAACCATAATGGTCTAAATTTCCCAGTTAAAATATAATAATTGACATCGCAAATTTTAAAACAAGACCTATCTAGAGATTTCCAGTAATAACTCCACTTTAAATATACATAGGAGGCTAATAGAAAATCATTAAAAAAAAACCCAAAGGTTTACCATGCTAACATTATTCTTTTAAAAGCCAGAATGGCTATATCAATATAAGGCAAAGTTACTTCAAAAGAAAGACTACTACCAGGCATAAAGAAAGTTGCTATGTAATAAACCATTAATTCATCAAGAAAACATAGAAATCCCAAATACTTGTGAGTGATGTATATGTGAAGCAAAACTTAACAGATCCATAATTATATAAGATTTTAATATCCTTTCTCAATATTCAATCAAGTAGACAGAAAAATCACTAACGACATAAATAATTTGAAGAATATTACTGACAATTTGACCTGGTATTTGTAGAATATTCCATCCACCAATAGTTCTTTCAAAGTTCACACAGAACACTTACAAAGACAGGCTATAGTCAGTCCATAAAATATTTTTCAATAAATTTAAAATAATACAATTCCAATATAGAATGTTACTTGACCACTATGGAATTAAACTGGAAATCAATAACTGCATGACAACTATAATATCCTCAAATATCTGTAAACCAATATGACACTTCTAAATAATCCAAGGTCAAAAACAAACTCATAAGACAAATTATGAAGCATTTTAGATCAAATAAAAATTAAAACATCAAAATGTGTGAGAACCCACTAAAGCAATCCGTAAGGTAAATGTATAGTACAAAATGCCTATATCAGAAAAAAAGAAAAAGTCACAAACCTGAGGCTTTAGTTTCCACCTTAGGAACCCTAGACAAAAGAGCAAACAAAACCAAATGTAAGCAGAAGATGGGAAATAACAAAGTTCAGAGTAAATTCAAAGAAATAAGAAATTTTAAAAATCAATATAGAAAATTAATGAAGCCAAAACCCAATTAAATTATTGATAAGATCAATAAAATTAGAAAATCTCTAGCCAAATTACTCAGGAAAAGAGGAAGAAACAGAGAAAACATACAAATCACCAATAAGAAAAAAAATGTAAGAAATACTACCACTAAAAATTCTACAGATAAAGAAAGTGATAATAATATTTTGGTTAACCTATGCCAAAAAATTAAACAAATAAAACGTACATGTTCATTAACAGATACAAATTATTAATGTTTACTCGAGAATAGATAACATAAATAGCTCTATTTCTATTTTTAAAATGAAAACATAGATGAAAAAATAAAAAGAAAACATAAAAACTTCCAATAGATTGCAAATTGGTGCAGCCAATATGGAAAGCAGTGTGGAGATACCTTGGAAAACTGGGAATAGAACCATCATTTGGCCAGCTATCCCTCTCCTCAGTCTATACCCAAAGGAGTTAAAAACAGCATACTACAGGGACACAGCCACATCAATGTTTGTAGCAGCACAATTCACAATAGCTAAACTGTGGAGCCAACCTAGATGCCCTTCAGTAGATGAATGGATAAACAAAATGCTGTGTGTATACACAATGGAATATTATTCAGTATTAAAAGAGAATAAAATCATGGCATTTGCAGGTGAATGGATGAAGTTGGAGAAGATAATGAATGCTAAGTGAAGTTAGCCAAACCCAAAAAACCAAATGCTGAATGTTTTCTCTAATATTAGGATGATGATTCATGATGGGGTTGGTGGGGAGCATGGAAGGATTATACTAACACTAGATAGGGCACAGGAATGGGAGAAGAAGGAAGGGGGCCCGAGAGTGGGAAGGATGGTGGAATGAGATGGACATCATTACCCTAAGTACATGTATGAAGACACGAATAGTATGACTCTGTTTTTTGTACAGTCAGAGATAAGAAGAGTCGTGCTCTATATGCATAATATGAATTTGTAATGCATTCTGCTGTCATATATAACAAATTAGAGTAAAAAAAAAAAAACTTCCCACAAAGAAAACTTTAAGTCCAAAATGCTTCACTGGTAAATTCTGATGATAATTTAAGAAACAAATAATGAAAATTTCTATACAAATTCTTCAATAAAGTAAAAAAGAAAGGAATATCTCTCAAGTCATTTTATAAAGCCAATATATCCTGCTATACAAACTCACAAAGTTACTATAAGAAAAATACAGTCTTGGATCAGCCATGAATATAGATGCAATTTTTTAATTTTTCTTTTCTTTTTCTTTTTCTTTTTTTAACCAGGGATTGGACCTAAAGTGTGCTTACCATTGAGCCACATCTCCACATCTTTTTTTTTTATTTAGAAATAGGATCATCCTAAATTGATTACAGCATCACTAAATTGCTAAGGCTGGCCTTGAATTTGCAATCCTCCTGCCTCAGTCTCTTTAGTCACTGGGATTATAGATGTGTGCCAACACACCCAGCTAGATGCAAATATTTTTAATAAAATGTTAACAAACTGGCTATAATTTAGTTCATCCCAACAATGCAATTGCATTTTAAAAATTGGAAACTGGTCAATGTCATTTACTATATCATCAAATTGAAATGAAAGACTATGTAAATTCCAGTAACTGTTCTTAATATAAATTTTCAGTGTATATACAGGAGGCAATGTTCCCAATCTGATAAAGAACATCTACAAAAAAATTACAAGAATATCCTACTTAAACAGGAAAGAATGATTGCAACCTCCTAAGATCAAGAATAAGATAAGGTGTCTACTGTCACAACTTCTATTCAATCTTATAGTGAAGGTTATACTGGAATGCAATAAGTCAAGAAAAAGCAATAAAAGGAAAGTACATATAAAAGCTAATGGTAAAATTGTCTTTATTCAGAAAATAAAACTATATTGAAAATATGATTCAATTTATAATAAAGCTACTAGAACTCACAAGTTTAAAGGGGAAGAAAATAAGGTTAATACACAAAAATAAACTATTATTTATGCCAATAAGAAAAATTTAAAACTGAAATTTAAAATAGGCTATTGTTTTCAGAAACTTTTTTAAAGGAGGAGTAAGAAAGCCATGAAGAACCGTGTGTGTGTGTGTGTGTGTGTGTGTGTGTGTGTGTGTGTGTTTTTCTTGGATTGAACCCACGGACTTGCACATGCTAGGCAAACTGAGATATGTTAACATTTTCAATAACATCAAAATAATGACATAACTAAGAGATTAATTTGACAAAAATATATAAGACCTATAGATTGAATATTACCAATTACTGCTGAGAGAAATCAAAGATGATTTATATAAATATAGAGATATATTTAGTTAACTGTTTAGAAGACTCAATCTTATCACAATGTCATTTCTATCGAAATCATTTTATGTATTACAAATGGTCTCAATGACAATCTCAGAAAGCATTTTTGTAGAATAAGACAAATTCATTCTAGAAGTCATACAAAATGCAAAAACTTTTGAACATCCATACAACCTTAAGGAAAAATTCAAAATTTATTGCACTGATTTGTTTAGATTTCAAGTCTTATGAAGCTATAGTAAACAAAATTCAGTACTGACACAAAGAAAGACACATATATCAATGGAACAGAATAGAGTTTGGAAACCAATCCACAGATATGCAGAATATAGTTTTTACACAGAACTGCAGAAAGGATATTTAGTTAAGAAACTGTCATGTTTTCAAAATAGTAATGGTATAAATGGACACTGGTATTAAAAATATTAAACTCTGATTCAAACCTGGCACTATATGTTAATATTAACTCAAAATTGATCATAAATCTAAATATAAATCCTAAAAGTATAAAAATTCTAGAACACATAGGAAAAAATATTTGTGACCTGGGCTAAGCAAATATTTTACACAAATCAAATTAAAAGAATAATACACAGAAAAAATCTGACTTTATCAAAAATAAAAATTTCTATTTGTGAAAAGACAATTGTTAAGAATGGTCAAATACAAAATAAGGGAAATATTTGAAAATCATACATTAATTAAGAACTTGTATATAAAACATATAAAAGAGTCTAAATACTAATAAGAAAACAAATAACTCAATTTAAAAATATATCAGAAATTCATACAGATACTTCGCTAAAGAAGATACAGAGATGGCAAATAAGCACATGAAAATATTATCAACATTGTTAATCATTAGATAAATGCAAATTAAAATTGTAGTGGTATAATACATATATCCATTAAAATGACTAAAAAAGACCAAATTCTGGCTGGAATGTGGAGAAACTGGACTACCATATGTTGCTGGTGGAAACAGGAAGAGTTTCTTAAAAATTTATGCATTTGGTTACCCTATTACTAGTCATTCTACCTCTTGGTATTTATGCAACAGCTAATAGAGAATATATAAATTGCTTTATAAATGTGCAAACAAATATTCATAGCTGCCTTTTTTGAAATAGCCAAAGTGGAAACAATTCAGATTCCATGAACAAATGAATGGACACACACACATATACATACACACACACATATACACACATATATATGAATATATAATATATTATGTACATATGTAAATATATATGTATCTATACATTTAGTGGAATATTGCTCAACAATAATAAGGAAATGTATAGCTGATATACACAAAGGACATGGATAAATCTAAATAATTACAATGAGTAACACTAGAACTTACCCCTCAAAAAAAATGTTTTTAAAAATGTAAATAGGGGCTAGGGCTGTAGTTCAGTGGCAGGGCACTTGCTTTATACATGTGAGGCACTGGGTTCAAACCTAAGCACCACATAAAAAATAAATAAATGAATAAAATAAAGGCATTATGTTCATCCACAACTATACTAAAAAACTAAAAGAAATGTAAACAATCTTTTTTATACAATTCTAAACAATGTGCAAATCTCAAATCACAGAAAACAGGAGGAGGAAACAACTATTTAAGGTGATTGGTATGTTTACTCTTTTGATTGCAGTAACTGTTTTTTGGTTCCATACATACTTCAATAATTGTCAAATTGTACACTTCAAATATGTGCAGTTATTATGTGTGTGTATGTGTATATATCTGCCTCAATATGTTTATAAACTTATTATGAAATATGTGTATTATTTGGTTATTTTCCTTTACTAAAATGAATGCTTCTCTAAAGCATGGCTTTGTTTACTATATTACTGTATTCCCAAGGCCTAGAAAAATACCTGACTCATTGTAGATACTAAATAGGTATTTGTATAATGAGGAGTCTTACAGAGATTCTTAGGCTCTGATTCATCCAATTGCAGAGGAAGTGGGTTCATTTACAAACATGTAGAAGGAAGAATAGACTTTTGTGGGACTGAGAAAAATAAGATCCATTTGGAGATGTGAAGTTAATCTGTTTGTGGTACCTTCAAGACAGAATGTTGAATAAGCAGTTAGTTATAATAAATGAGTTGAGGGCTGGGGTTGTGGCTCAGTGGTACAGTGCTTGCCTTGCATGTGTGAGGCACTGGGTTCAAATCTCAGCACTACATAAAAAATAAAATAAAGGTTATGTGTCCACCTAAAACTAAAACAAATATTAAAACAAATTAAATGAGTTGATGGGTTGAAGATAAAAATTTGGTGAATGTGAGCTTTTAGGTGCCATTGATTTGAATAAAAATCACTCAAAGAAAACTAAAAATGACAAAATCATGGAATTTGCAGGGAAATGGATGGCTCTAGAGCAGATTATGCTAAGTGAAGCTAGCCAATCCCTAAAAAACAAATGCCAAATGTCTTCTTTGATATAATGAGAGCAACTAAGAACAGAGCAGGGAGGAAGAGCAGGAGGAAAAGATTAACATTAAACAGAGACATGAGGTGGGAGGGAAAGGGAGAGAAAGGGAAATTGCATGGAAATGGAAGGAGACCCTCATTGTTATACAAAATTACATATAAGAGGTTGTGAGGGGAATGGGAAAATAAACAAGGAGAGAAATGAATTACAGTAGATGGGGTAGAGAGAGAAGATGGGAGGGGAGGGGAGGGGGGATAGTTAAGGATAGGAAAGGTAGCAGAATACAACAGCCACCAATATGGCATTATGTAAAAATGTGGATGTGTAACCAATGTGATTCTGCAATCTGTATTTTGGGTAAAAATGGGAGTTCATAACCCAGTTGAATCAAATGTATGAAATATGATATGTCAAGAGCTTTGTAATGTTTTGAACAACTAATAATAAAAAAAAGGAAAAAAATTTTTAAAAAAAGAAAACTGGCAAAGTGAGAGGGGAACATATCAAACAGAGCCTACAAGATAATAATCATTTAAGGGAGACACAGAGGAAGAAAATCAGGTGGCTGGAAAGATGAAAGAAAAGATGGTCTCATTTCTGTCTCATAAGTAAACAGAGGTAAAAAAAAATTTAAAGAAGGAATAATGAAGAATTCACATGCGGCATAGACACTAAGTAAAATGGGGCTGAATCTTAGTTCCTGGGGATGGCAAATTAGAATGTCCCAGATCCTTGTTAGATCAGGGTCTTCACATTGATGGGGGCAAAGGCAAGATCTCAGTGGAAAGGAAGTACCTGTTTAGCAAAGAATCACAAAGGGTTTTATTCTTGGAAAAATACCATGATAATTGCATAGGACATCAGCTTAAAGAGAGAATGAGCCAGGATGATCACTTGCAAAACAATGCGTTCAGGTGAAGATGGTATATATGAAAAATGGCATCCATGGAATAGCATGGAAAACCACTGGCAACGTCACAGAGTAAAGCTGTAAACTTATTATGTATGAGGTGTAAAATGTCAAAGAAAACTGAAGACTATGAAGTGATTTAACATCATGGAGGACTAGAAAAATAGAGAGATTAAATTGCAGAAAACTGGGAACGAGAACTGATTGGAGAAGGAAAGAGGAATATTTTAAATTAACAAGTTTTTGTTTGTTTGTTTGTTTATCTTCCTTTAGTTTCCTCTTTCAAAGTTTTAAAAATGCCTGAAAAGAGTATACATCAGGAATGGATATTTCATGAAAAGGAAATCATATACTATCATTAAAATTTTAGAATTTTTATATACATTGGCTATGTCATCTTAATGAGATAATGTATCACCTATCATTTATTTGGGTTTTGTGGGTAACATCACAGTTAGGATTTGAAGTCAATGATTTGAAGATTTGAAGTTTTCCCTAATGTTTTTGTTGAAACTTTTAACTGTTGGGCGGTGATGGTGGTGGTGATGGTTACGATGGTGGTAGGGGATGTGAAAGTGTTATTATTTTTTTTTTTTTAAGAAACCTTGATGTGACAGCAGTGTCCTGAGGGCATCACATTACCTGCTTGGTATTTGAAAGGCAACTCCTTCCTGAACAACTCAAACAACAAAATGAACACAATATCTCTCTAGCTACCGCTGTGCCCTCGAGCTTGGGATGGAAGTCAAAAAGAGAACTTTTCATTGAAGTTCTTTTTAATTAGGACTGCAGAGAACTAGTGTACAGATTCATTCTTCTTGAAATTTGAGACAAGAGGTTAAAAAAAAAAAGCTGTTCCTCGAGATCATATATAATAAAATATATTTATCCTATCATAATATTGTTTATCCGTATTCTTCTGTACCTTATTTTTAAATCATAAACAACTTTGAAGAAGCTATAAAACATGTCTCATTGTTCAATAAGGGACAGTCAAACCTTTAGCAGTCCTAGTGTCCTTCTACCACTCAAAGACTTTCACCTAACTTGTTTTCCAAATGCAAGTACTTTCTATTCTGTAGAAATCTTACCTGAAATCTTTGTGCATTTCACAGGGCTTTCAATAATATACTATATATAAATAAAAACACAAATTAACATATGTCTTGGTAGAAGTAGTTTTAAGAGTTCAAGGATTTTTAATTCATTAATTAGTTAAAAGTGTATTTAGAAGAGCTCCACATAGCGGTGCACACTTATAATCCCAGCGGCTTGGGAAGCTGAGGCAGTAAGATGGCAAGTTCAAAGCCAGCCTCAGCAAAAGTCATGTGCTAAGCAACTCAGTGAGACTCTGTCTCTATATAAAATACAAAATAGGGCTGGAGTTGTGGCTCAGTGGTCAAGTGCCCTGGGTTGAATCCATAGTAGTCCCCACAAAAAAAAAAATGTGTATTATAGCCATTTCTTATGTCATTGATGAAAGAAGCCTTTTGTCTATTACCAATTTGGCATGACTTCATATGCATACTATGAGTTTTTATCTGGCATATTTTAACTGCCTTGAGCAAAAGTGCTTCCATAGCTCTCCTGGAGGGGTATCCCCAGAAGACAAACTCTCAGCAAGTCACATCTTGGCCAGCCTTGTTTGCTATTGACCTGCTTATCTGACCTGTGCCCTGCACTCCCCACCTGTGAAATGAAGATACTTTTTGGTGATACAGACCTGACAGGTTTGAAATTTAAAACATAAAATAAAGTAAATAACAGACTATTACTGTCTGTATTCAATTTATGGTTGTCATGTTTTTGTTCTTTTATTTAACTCACCTCAAATTGGGAAAAAGTTTTTGAGCATGTCAACATAGTGGAATAAATACCATAAGATGGGATAGCACTGTGCTATTCGATAAGACTTTGCTTTAAAAAAAAAAAAAACAACTTGAGCAAAGAAAGCAGAATGAGGGTATTTTAGTGAGTTCAGCACTGGCATAGGAAATAAAGAACTGTAATCATATCTAATTAGTGTTAAAATAATGTTTCCCTTTGAAATGTTTAATTAGCTCTATTTTATTACATAAACATTCCTGATGTGGAGCACACTGCAGAGCTGGAAGACTCCAGTGAGTTAAATGGTGCAGTGTCCGTGCGCCCCATGTGGGGCAGAACCTGACAAGGGGTGGCTGCTGTTAGCAGATGTCTGGACCACTGGTGGATCCATGATGCTTGCTCCAAACAGCAGGCCCTCATTTCAACCTTTGTTGCGTCTACCCAACCTCCCATTGTGCTTTCAATTTAACAGCATCACAAGCAGACAAAGAAATTTCTTACAATTTGCCCTTCAGTTCAGAGACGAATCCTTTTTAAACCTGTCTAACCTCTCATAACGTATTAGTTATTGTTGCCAGCCTGCGTGTGTCCTCTGGCAACGAGCTACTCATTCTGGGAGAAGAAGGGGGTGCCCTTCAGTTTGATAAAGCAACACCGGATTTACTGGCACACTTAGAGGATGCTTGTCTCAGGACTGCAGCAAATTTAATTAACCTTATTAAAAATATGGTTTTCTTGATGATTACATCATAATTTAGGATTACCGTGCTTACTACTGTTTCAAAGTAATATGTGCTTTCCAAAAGAGTTTTCCAGAAAAACCCAGGATGTTGGAACAAGTAAATGAATCCTGGCTGAGACGTAGCCTAAGGATGCTCCTGAGTTACCAACATCATCTTCTCTGGATCCTTGTGACTTTACCTGTGTTCTTACACTTCTCACTGGAACAGTGGTAGAAGAGAACGTGACATTAATTTAAAGCGATTCTAAAACATGAGACAAACACAAAAGTTCTAGTATGGTAATTGAGACCAGACTGATTGCTGCTTGAAATTCTTATCAAAGAGATGAACCTAGTTTCCTAGTTGGTAAAAAAGTACAGGGGATTTTATTATTTTCAAAGCACTGGTGAGACTTTAACAAATAAAATATTGCCTATTCTAATTTAATTCCACTCTCCCCACCACCCTCTTTCTTTCTCTCCCTTCCACACATCTGGATGGACACAGGTTTATTTCCAAAATATCTGTGTGTCCCTAGTCCCTGAGAACCTCAATCACTCTCCAGAAGTAAATTAGGAGCCTGGAAGGGGCATTGCATCCTTCAGCCTAACTAACCTGCAGCACATGCTCAGAATGCACCACCAGCAACTTCAGACACACTCCTGAATGCAGGTAGCTCACAAGAGTCTTCTTCCTCCAGGAAGCTTCCCTGAAATCTAGAAGGGAGCAGTAACCTCTGCTCTACTGAAGGTCATCTCCAAAGGTACCATCTGATCTCAAAAGGACACAGGTGTCCTTTTGCTCAAATATGCTATCAGTCCAATCAGTCCATGGACACATCTGTTAAGCTATTTGTAAACCCTTTAGGGCTGCTTGACATTGAATGATGCTGAGAGGTACAAAGTGTAGAGCCTGTAGCTGTCTAGAGTCTATCAGCCAAGGTCTATCAGCCCTGTCTAGAGTCTATTACAGCCTATTAGGCAGTTTTATTCCAAACAAATGGCTTTGGTTTGCAGGAAGAAGAGAACATATTAGTACTGCAAAAATTCACAAAAGAAGGGGCCTGGGTTGTGACTCAGAGGTAGAGCACTTGCCTACCATGCATGAGGCACGGGGTTCGATCCTCAACACCACATAAAAATAAAGATATTGTGTTCACCTATAACTAAAAAAAAAAAAAATTAAAAAAAAATCTCACACAAAAAAGCAAAGTAAAGCACTAATGTACCAGCCTCACTGCTATATGAACCTTCAGCCTCAGAAAGTTAGGCTCCTGCTCCTCCCCTTCAAAAGGATAATGTATAAACACATTAGGTGTCCAACAATCAGGAAATTATTAACTGAATAACTCATTCCATGAGATGTTTGGGCGGCATTAAAGAACTTATGAAGAGTTTATAACATGAGAAAAATGCTTAGGATTTCACTTTGAGTGAAAAGGGTAGGATAAAAAAGCATACATATTAACATATAAAGAATAAAATATTTGGACAGAAAAAAAAACCACACATCTAATGCGATAAAGATATATTGTTGCTTCTCTTGTTCTCCTGCCCTGATATTTCATAGTACAGTATTTTACATTTTGATAACTAATTAAAATAATATATTGTTTTCTATCGAAAATTAACTATATGCTTCATTTTGAAAATTTAAAAAATTATTGGATTAAAGTTAATTAATATTACCATCAGGAAGAGTCACAATAAACATTAGGTAAACCTGAGACTATTTCCTGCATTATTTTCACTTGACCATCTGATCTTGGCTGAGAACTTAAAAATTGAGTACAAAAGAATGTTTCCCCAAGAACAGGTGTTACTGCGCTCTCAGCATGGCTCAGAAGGGTCTCCTTACAGTGATATAACAAGAACTCCCAATACATATCACTTTCAGAAGTTTCATACAAATAAATTACATGTATGCCAACCTACGTAAGAGGTGAGAATATAGTCAGCCATACCCTAGTGCTAGTTGAGGAAATAAAAAAAAAATATGTTCATGATTTCTAAGACAGGTGAAAATACTTTCATTCAGCTCTTTCTTCACATTTACTCATTTGTTAAAGAGTCCCAAATGTGTTCATCATCAAACTCCCTATGTTGTTGTTGTTGTTTGTTTGTTTTTTTTAACATTACTTCTCTGATATTGCTATCATGACATGAGTTATTTGGAAAAACAAACACCTCCCTCCCAAAATGGTTGCAACTATGAAAAAGCTTGGGGTTTAAAAGCACAGAAAGCAAAACTGGCAATTAAAAGTCAATTTCTGCCCAGGTAGTGGCTTACACACACACACACACACACACACACACACACACACACACACACACAGAAATTCCTTCCAGGTCCATGTCATTTGAACACAATCTAAAAATAAAACATATCTAAAAATGTTAAAACCCAGTAATGTGCATGAATTCAAATCAGTCTTTTTCTCAATACTTAGCTGAGCTATGCTAAAAAAACAAGACTTTTCTTGGACATAGAAAGAAAACAGGTGGTTAAACTTGGAGCAGTTAGAGGGCAGGCCTGGATATGGGCAGGAGGGGGAGGGAGCTGGAAAGGCCTGGGAATATATGTCTCATCCCCTCACCCTCAGCCCCTGTAGATGATAGCCAAGACTGGCTGGTTGCATAGTATGAAAGCCAACTCTCTTGTCTTGAAATTGTTAAAACTAAAAAAAAAATTAAAAAAATAAAAAAAAAAAGAAATTGTTAAAACTCTGAGATGCCCCTTATATTCTGCAGCTCCCGCTGAGTGGAGGATAAGGTTTCTCTTGAAATCATACCCTGCTTGATTTTTGGCCTTCCCTGACCTGTTTCCTCCAGTTCCTTACTGGTTTCTCCTGGGAGCAAATAGTATGCACACCAGCCCATATCTCAAGTTCTACTTCTGAGGAACTGAAATACTATACACATTAAAAAGAGGACCTACCACCATGTACCTTCCTTCTCCTCTTCAGTTTTTGTCTCTTCCACCCGCCTGGATTCATTGCTTCCTGACATCATTTCTCACTCTTTAAACCTGATCATTATTCCTAATGCTTATTTATTGCATGCATTAAGCCGGTATGATTCTAGCAGAACCTAACCCTTAATAAAATATTATGCAATTAATTTACATATTCATACATTTAATTGCAAGAACAATTATAAATCACATTTTTCTCAGCTACAACATAAATGAGTTCAATGACTGACCTCTGAAAAAAATTGCATAATGTGTCAATAATAAAAAGAAATATAGGATTCTGAAGGTATGACTATATTCTTCTTAAAGCATTGAAAATGTATCCTTGGGATAGTTAATTGAGAAGTTGAATCTTATGAGAAATTGTCCTTTTGTAAATAAAGTTGTTTTATCACACGGTAAGAAAAGAATGCACAAACCTAAGAGTTCCAAGTTGTACGAGACTTATCTAATTTGTGCTTGCCCATGATAATGATAACTTATTTGTGTTGAACAATCAGTACTCCTTTTTGATTACTCTAATAACATTTAACTTTCCTTCTCATTTCCAATGCTTCAACTTCAGGGTCCTCTTTCCATTTTCATTGCAATCAAGTTTGATTTTAGCATCATGATCTATTTAAACTCCATTTTTATTTCATGAGCATTTGTATGGTACCTTGGTATTTTTATATGTTGTTAAGCATTTTTAAACTTTTTAAAAATGTATAAATATTTGATTAAGTAAATATAAATCCAAAACATTAAAATTCTTCTTTGAACTAAATTAGTGTTTGGAATTGCATACAATTATTACAACACATTAAAAAACAGCACTAAGTTCAAAATGGGTGAAATATATTTGACATTACACTCTGTAGAAATTATAGGCTTAATTAAAGCAATAATTAAACAAGTGCACGGAAACAAATCCAACTCTTAGAGTCACAACTTGCTTCTCGCCTTTTGATGTCAACAGGTATAACTTAGTAGGCACATTTTTTTTTCATTTCGTCTTTAAATACTTACTTGTTCACTGGAGCAATATTTAAATGCACACAGATGGAATTTGGTGGGGACATCACAGATCCAGTTCAAAACAGTTATCCAAGGGGCAAATGTACCTTGTGTTGCAACAACTGATTTGCAAATTCATTCTAATACAAAGCTCTAGTAGGCACTGACTTCACGTTTTGTAGATGAACAAGTTAGTCAGCTAAGTCACTTCCCTTGAGCCCATCTGTCATAATAAATGAAGTACCAATATTTATTGGATTAAAATACTTATACAACCCAAGAGCAATAATATAGGGCAATAATACTGCAATATACATAGGCTGCTAATCCATCAAGCAGTTTGACTCTTATTCTTCTTTTATACTTCATTTGTTTCTGTTCTATACAATAATTCTAAATGTTTCAAAAAAAATAGTATATGCATGTTATTAATGTTTACTAATTCAGAATGCATTACTTTACTTTCGTTTCTTTAAAAGGAATGTTTTTCAGACTCAGGTTAGGGGTGAACTAGTTATTAAAGTAAAGGCAGTTTCTACCAAGGTCAGTTTTTTTCTAGAGAAAAGCCAACATATTTTGAAAACCAAAACGTTTCAAATGATTTTACTAAATTAATTAGCTTGTAGGTCATGCTAATGCACCTATAAAAGGGGGTGAGGTGGTAGAAAAGCCAACATATCATTTCATTGCTTTATACTACAATAGCTAATGCAATAAAATATTTAATAAAACAAATATCCTTGATCTTCTTGGCACTGACAAACCATTAGTACATTTTTTAAATTTCAGAATTTCATTCTGTCCAAGGAAATACTTTACAAAATAAATCAGATGGAATTATTGTTGCTCAAGAGGTCACAGGAGTAATATACTTACCCAAAATAAATATACATTTAGAAAAGTACTGATTTTATAGAAATTTATCAATATCCACATATAATTTCTTGGTGGATCAAATCACATTACTCTTTATGTCATCAAATGCAGCTTTGAGGTGTGCATGATAACTTAATAAGACTGTTCTAAGCATATTCTAAATGGGTTTTGTCCCTTCAAAGTAGTCTCCTTGGAAACAACCACAAATTAATTCCACTAAATTTTCATTGTCCAAATTAGTTCTGAAAGTGTCATTCAGAAACTTCGACATATCCTTTGCAAAATATTTCAATTAAAAAACTTCCTCTAAAGGTATGTGTGCTTTTGAAGTCATTTGGAACCCATTCCGTGTCTACTGAATTTGGTGAGAACATTTGGAAATATATTTGGATAAGATTTTGAGATGTTCTTATCAAATAATGATGCACTAAGGCTATTTTCTCACACAGCTTTAAAGTTGCTATGGAATTAAATACAAACCAATGTTTTCAAAATTTCTTTGAACAGTAGACTTTAAGGACCAACATAATGATTTCAAAAAATGACATTTATAGTCAAATGGTATGTTTGGGCATGAACTCTTATTCATGGGTGTATTGTATGCATAGGGATTTGGTAAACCATTGTTTACATTCATTATATATGGTTTCCAGGCTTCCTGACAATTTTTTATTTATTCACTTATTCATCCATCCATTCATCCATAAATACATACATTTAACCATTCATGCATTTTTTCATCAAACATTTAGTGAGCTATTATAATGTGCCAAGCTAAATGCAAGGGCACAAGATAGACATGGTCTCTTTTGTGTTCTTGATTTTTTTCACATAAATGTCATAAGTTCAATTCTATGTTCCTAAATAGAAAATTAATTAAAATAATTTCCATCTTAAGAAACATGTTTACTTTGTAACAAACTCTTTTCTAAGAGAAAATATTTAATGAATTTACTACTTTGAATTTGCTAGCTTTGTTCTCCCTATTATTGCCAACTAGAGTAACCTATCACTTGATTGAAAATTCAATGCTCCTCCACACTCATAATGATCTCAGTATTCATTTATTAGGCATAGAAATGACTCAATGACCCAGTATCTCATTAACTGAATTCTTAACCATATATTCTTCTTCAAATATTGGAATATAGCATCTGACAAAATAAATTCATGTTATTGGTTTATTTTAAGAAAACCAGTTCCATAGAATATTATGGGATCAGTATTATTCTACTCAACTTAGCACTCTACTCATTCAAAACATATCCAAGTAATTCACAAGGTGAGTAATTATACAGAAACATGATGCTAACAGACTGCAAATCTACAGTCCTACATATATGTAATAATGTACTTGGAAAGCAAAATATTTTTCCCCAGTGTTTAAAATAACAAATACTCGTGAAAATATTTTTAACAAGGATATGCCTTTAGGCAAAGCTTCCTATCCCTGAGTGTCCAATAATCAAAATTTACATACAAATAAGCATTATATCTGGAAAAGCATAAGCAAAATCTACTATTTACTGTTATACAGGTCACTCTCCCAATCAGCAGATAAAAATTAAACATCTTAGCTTTTAACTTTATATGTCTCTGCTTTTTCTAATATAAATATATGGAATGATAAAAATATTAAAGGTAAATTGGTTTAGAAAGTGGTTGATAATTCTATACATCAGTGATGAATACTCTGAAAGAGAAATTAGGAAAACTATCCCACTCAAAATAGGATCAAAATAAATAAAATTCTTGGAAATCAATTTAACAAAAGAGGTAAAAGACCTAACTACAATGAAAACTACACAATTCTAAAGAAAGAAATTAAAGAAGACCTTAGAAGATGGAAAGATTTCCCATGCTCTTGGATAGGCAAAATTAATATTGTCAATTTACTCAGCAATAAGAGAATAAAATCATTTCATTTGCAGGTAAATGGAAGGCATTGGAGAAGATAATGATAAGTGAAATTAGCCAATCCCCAAAAAACAAATGCCAAATGTTTTCTCTGATATAAGGAGGCTGACTCATAGTGGGGTAGGGAGGCTGAGCATGGGAGGAATAGGGATTCTAGATAGGGAAGAAGGGTGGGGAGGGAAAAGGAGGGGGCAAGGGATTAGCAAGGATGGTGGAATGTGATAGATATCATTATCCAAAGTACATGTATGTTGACATGAACTGGGTGTCAACATGCTTTATATACAAACAGAGATAAGAAAAATTGTGGTACATATGTGTAATAAGAATTGTAATGCATTCCTCTGTCATTTTTTTAAAATCAATAAAAAAATGGCCATACTACCCAAAGTTCTACAGATTCAATGTGATTCTAATTAAAATCCCAGTATCATTCCTTATAGAAATAAAAAGGCAATCATGAAATTCATTTGGAAAAATAAGAGACCCAGAATAGCCAAAGCAATCTTTATCAAGAAGAGTGAAGCAGGTCGCATCACAATATCAGACAAACTATACTACAAAGCTACAGTAACAAAAGTGGCATGGTACTGGCACCAAAATAGGCATGTAGGCCAATGGTAAAGAATAGAGGACACAGAGACAAACCCACATAAACCCTACTAGACAAAGGCACCAAAAACATACATTGGAGCAAAGATAGCCTTTTCAACAAATGGTGCTGGGCAAATTGGAAATCTATATGTAGCAAAATAAAACTAAACCACTACCTCTCACCATGCACAAAACTCAAAGTGGATCAAGGACCTAGGAATTAGACCACAGACTCTGTGCCTAATAGAGGAAAAAGTAGTCCCAAATCTTTCTCACATTGGTTTAGGCCTCAATTCCCTTAACAAGACTCATAAAGGGCAAGAAATAAAATCAAGGATCAATAAAAGGAATGGATTCAAACTAAAAAGCTTCTTCTCAGCAAAAGAAACAATCAATGAGGTGAAGAAAGAACGTACATTTTGGGAGCAAATTTTAGACACAAGCATGTCAGACAGAGTACTCATCTCCAGGACATATAAAGAATTCAAATAACTTAACATCAAAAAATCAATCAACCCAATCAATAAATGGGCGAAGGACCTTAACAGACACTTTTCAGAAGATGATATATAATCAATCAACAAATATATGAAAAAATGTTCAATATCTCTAATAATTAGAGAAATGCAAATCAAAACAACTCTAAGATTTCTCCTCACTTCAGTCAGAATGGCAGTTATTAAGAATACAAACAACAATAACTGTTGGCGAGAATGTGGGGGAAAAGGCACACTCACACATTGCTGGTGGGACTAAAAATTGGTACAACCAATCTGGAAAGCAGTATAGAAATTCCTTAGAAAACTTGGAATGGAACCACCATTTGACCCAGCTATTCCACTTTTCAGTCTATACCCAAGGGACATAAAATCAGTATACTATAATAATGCAGCCACATCAATGTTTAGGGCAACTCAATTAACAATACCTGAACAGTGGAACCAACATTGATGTCCTTAAATAGATGAATGGATAAAGAAACTGTGGTATATATGCACAATGGAATATTACTAAGAAATAAAAGAGAAAATAAATATGGCATTTTCAGGTAAATGGATGAGCTGGAGAATATCATGCTAAGTGAAGTAAGCCAAATCCCCAAAATCAAAGGCCAAATGTTCTCTCTGATAATTAGATGCTGATCTATAATGGTGGGGGGCCATGGGAAAAATGGAGTAACTTTGGGCAAAGGGGAGGAATAGGAGGAGAAGGGGCATGGGGGCAGGAAAGATGGTGGAATGAGATGGACATCATTACCCTAGGTACATGTATGACTGCACATATTGTGCGACACTACATCATGTACAACCAGAGAAATGAAAAGTTGTGCTGTAATTGTGTACAATGAACCAAAATGCATTCTTCTGTCATACATACCTAATTAGAATAAATAAATTTAAATTTTTAAAAAAGGGGGGGGGGAAGAAGGTGGTTGATAAGTTTTAGTGATGAAAAAATAAGATACAAAAGTTATTTGAATATAGTTAGACAAATTACATTTTGTATTCCTGAACTTTAAATGCTTACAACATCTATAGTAGGGAAAATCTTAAAAGAAAAAGAATTATCACCATTTATCATGTTTCTTGATGTGATGTTTGTGGTTGAAGGAGAAGAGCAAAAAAGTGCCCTAAATGAGAGGAGAGGGGAGAGGCATCCATGAGCTGTTATGGCACCTGCAATGCAGCCTATAAATCATGGTGGGCCACTAACTATATACAATCAACCAAGTAATGAGATCAATTTTCTGTTGTTAGAAAGATCACTGCACTGACAATATTGAAGATTAATTCAAGAGAGGAGACTGAATGAAGTGAGACTGGCTAAAAGACTACAAGATGAAAAGATGGAAACACCCTGAATTAAAAATTATGGTTACACAGAGAAAAGGAAGACAAGATGGACATAAGGGACACTTGTGAGTAATATGCTTCGGTTTTACCCCTCAAAGTAAAGTGTGTTCTTCTGATATGTCCTTTTCTGTGTATTTTTATTACCAAACTCAACTGACCAAATGTCAAAATCAGCACAGTAACTTCATATGACAATTTTTAATACAACGATATGTAGTGTGTTTAAAAGGAAGTTGTAAAAAATTATCTTTCGGGGGATTATCTCATATGCATACTCCCCCACTACACAAAAGATAGTGACATACACACACCCCTTCCTCACCTACATAACTTTAAAATTTATAAAATTTCATCATATGCATTATTCAATGATGGCAGCAACCTTTTTGAAATAGGTATCATTATCCCCATGTCACACTAAGTAAACTGAACATGGGGATGTTCTCTGTGTTGGGGGCCAGGACACTGAAGTGGTGAGCTTAACTCCAGATACTTCTACTCAGAGATGTTGTTAACCATGTACTGAGCTTTACTCCTGCTTGAGAGTGGTGAATTTCTTAGACAATTCCAAAGGGCCTTTTCTAGAGTCTTGAATCTTAGTGCTTACTCACTAGGAATCTCAGCCAAATAATTTGCATTTTTCTGATCCTCAGCTATTATGACAGTAAAATAGCATGATATAAAGTGCCTTCTTCATCAATCAGCACTCTTAGAAACACCACTGTCTACTAAATATGTGACAACAGCTACTCTGCCAAGAAGAGATATCCATGGACCATGTTTCTCAGATCAGGTTAGAATCATACAAAGGGAAACCCTGAATATACTCACAGGGTATGTTTACTGAAGCAGAGTACAAATACCAAGAGGGTCAGAATCACAGACAGTATGTTTGCTATTAATGAACACAGGCTGTGAGACTAAATAAGAATAGTAGGGTCAAAATCAATTAAGACAGTGTTAAAAATTTTTTTTAAAAAGCCAGGAGTTTGAGAATTTCAAGTGGTTGGATATACACAGTAAAATCACCTGTTGCAAAGAGGGAAAGAGAGGCAAGGGTTTAGAAATTTAACAAAGTTGTTAGAATCCAAGGGAAAGGAAAGTTCATACTTTATTTTTCAGAATATCAGTCAAGCCATGTAGTATTAGACAAGAGCCTCAAAATATGTATACACACTTTCCTAACAATTTCAAATCTAAGAAGTTTCCTCATATGAGAAAAAAAAATCAGGATTCCACAAACAAAGGATACAAAATACAGTTTTGAAGGAAAAAAATAATGGTTTACTTAAAAATCTAACAGCAATCCCTGGTGAGGAAACTGCTGAACAATAATAAAGATTCTTGCTTCCTTTAGGAATTTTGGCAGGACAGAGAAAGGGAAAGAAAAGCATTGGAGACATTAGAAAAAAATTGGAAGCTGGGGCTGGTTACCATGATGTTTGACAGAAATTAATAAAAATCTTACTGGAATTAAAGAGCTTTTGACATGTTTTCTCCAGTGTGCTCTTATAAAAGAAAAAAAAAAAAGAGGTACAACAGACCAGAATCATTTAACAAAGAGATCAGTTATTCCCAAATCTATGGTCACCAAATGTTATCCAAAGGCAAAGGATACTTCTATATTAACAAGCTAGTGTACAGGATTTAGGCACATTTTAGCTAAAAAATCATCATAATTGAACAAACATAATGGCTCCTAAATAAGTTTATAAAATGATTGATAGAGAAGTGTTCAATGATTGAGGATTTGATTATTTGCACCAGATTTCCACCATATGGATATAATAATCTAAATGCCATATATATAACAATACCACAAAATAGCCAAGGAGTTTTAAAATACTCCCGAGTAATGGTAATGAATAAAATATCATCCAGTCTTCTCAAATTGAAAATCACCATAATCTGCATTTCTGAATAGGATAAAACCTTATCTTAGAATCGCATCAGGGAAGCACCCAGCAATGTGAATAGTATCTTCTATCCTCATAGAAAACAAACTCTGCTCTGCACTCACTAGATTTGTATAAAAGAACATCTCTATTTTTGGAAAGAAATCCTCTCCTTCCTCCCCCTTTTTCTCAAGGTTATGGGTTACCTATTTTGTCCTGTGGAATCTTTAACTGTAAAGCTACTGGAAGACCCATTTTCAACAGGTCTCTTTCAGCTTCACAAAGATAAGAAGTCGCTGCCTGGTGGGTCATTCACTTCCGACAGAGAAGGTGACCCAGATGATGGGCACTGGTGCCCTCAGCCATCTTCACTTCAGTGGGATTTGTCTGGCCTTTTTTTGGTTTGTTTCCAATGTAGGTAAATGAGCTCTGCAAATATTAACTGGTGTCAGGCATGCTGTGAGCCTCTTTCTAATGAGGCCCTGAGGATGTAAGCTGGAGGAGCTATTTCAGCTGGTCTAAAGGCAATACCTAACAGTCAGACTTTTAATTTCACTTAAGTGCAAACCAGAGAAGGGAGGCTCTGGAAAGCTTTTTTAAATATGAAGAAATAAACTCAAATCATAGAATAATCAAGTTAATGATACAATAGGGCTTTCAAAAATGACCTGAGGCAAATGATAAAAAAAAAAAAAATCCCACACTAGTCACAGGGCATTAGGAAGGTCTGCTATTTGGAAGAGCTCCTTTGCAGACACTTCTGCATTTATCTTAACAAACATAGCCCTTCTGATCCAGGTTCTGGGAGGTGGCCACATCACAGTGATCTTGATGCCAGACTTATTTTGGAGCTACTAAATTAAAGAACAGAAAATTAAACTTCAGCAATTTTCTTTATATCAACTCATCACACTCCTGCATCTGGGCCTGCTCCTAAATTTTAATTCTAACTTTTTGATATTTTTTCTGAGCTTAATTCTACAATCTCTGTCTTGTTTATTTGTGCTAGCATTATCTATTTTGGGTTATAAACACCTAGAATTCAAGGATTTAGTCAGTCTAAATAGGCCCAAAGAGTGTGGCCATACAGGCTGGAAATAGGAGGTAGGGGGTGGTTGATCAACTGGTATAAATTTACCTATAGACAGGAGGAATGAGTGCTGGTGTTCTACTGTGTGATAGACAAGAGGCTGTGGTAAACAGTAACAATTTGCCTAGTTCATAATAGTTAGGAGGAGGATGTTCAGTGTTCTTAGCATAAAGAAATGATGAATGTTTGAGGTGATGAATATATTATTTTCCCATTATAATGATTTAATCATTACACAATGTATATGTGTATAAAAACATCTTAAGTATTTATAATTACTATGTGTAATTAAAAATAAAATTTGAAACAAATGTAAAAAAATGAAAGCAGTGTAAATCCCTCAAAGGTTCTTCTGATAATGATGGTGAATCTATTCTCATATGTTAGTGACAGTCATTGAAAAGATGGAAATAATTATCTTTAATTTAATTTCTTGTTCAATAGCATGCACCCTTCTATGTTGTCTCCGCTGTTAAAACACAATCTCTCTCTCTCTCTCTCTCTCTCTCTCTCTCTCTCTCTCTCTCTCAGAATAGCAGCAGAATACAATCTGTACAATTTGTGCAATGACAAAAAAGGCAAACATAATTCAAATCATTCATTGAAATATTTTTTCAATAGAAAAGAAATACTATAGTAGAAATTAAACTATAAAGTTTGTCTTAAAGGTTATTTGATAGTTCTTTACAAAAATAAGTATACATGTTTGCAATCCTTCTCTACTTACGGGCTCAGAAAATGATCTCTAGAGAGGAAATATTCCATAAGTGTGTACCTTTCATTCCATTTTCTTCAATGAGTCCCCTGACACACAATAATGCTGTATTCTATGACACAACACACTAGCTGTTATGAGATAGGGGGAATACCCATTGGTAGCAATTGTCGTTGATGTTTTATTGTTCAAACATTCATACTTCAGAGTATATAAACTTAAAGCTTTCTTCCTTAAATTACTGTCAAGTCGAAACATTATAATAACATATGCTTTCCTTTTTAATTAAAAAAGCTCCAATATTCATATATATTTTTTATCTAATTTCTCATTCCTAGGCATATAATATTCACTTTTGAAACCAAAAGAATCATTTAACTTATTTACCAAGGAGAAAAATAATAATGTTATCTGTTTAATGGTATGCCCTGTGAAATTCTGTTAAAAGGTAAAATTGTAAATTACGGTCACCTTTCCCAATTGCTAATTATTCTGGGTATCCCTGAATGGCAACAAGTACTTAATTCATACCAAATCACTATCAATGTGCTAATTACTAGGCCATTACTTCTTCCTTGAGTCTATAAATATTTAGGATTAGAGAGTGAACACTAGGGAATTAGATGGATTAATATTCAAAGTTACTTTTCACCTATATTGCCTGAATGCTC
Source organism: Ictidomys tridecemlineatus (assembly GCF_052094955.1). Lineage (NCBI taxonomy): Eukaryota > Metazoa > Chordata > Mammalia > Rodentia > Sciuridae > Ictidomys > Ictidomys tridecemlineatus. The sequence continues at coordinate 84,772,309 of NC_135482.1, read as the reverse complement.
TGGACCTCAGATATTTCTGCTTCATCCACCTACTTTTTGGTTTTAAATTAGTAGGGATTGTTAATAAAAGATAGTTAATGTATCATCATGTTCAAGAGCCTTAAAAAATAATTCCTTTCTATGACATTATCATTTAAGTGTTAATACTGAAAGGCACTGATGGAAATTCACTTTAATTATTTCATAAGAAAATATCTTTGTGCTGGAGCTCAGTGGTAGAGTGCTTGACTCACACATGTGAGGCACTGCATTTGATCCTCAACACAACATAAAAATAAATAAATGAACAAAGATATGGTGTCCATCTATAACTAAAGCATATTTTAAAAAATATCTTTGATAGTTACATTTTAAAAATCTAGAATGCAATTAAACAGTATAAAAGCTATTGGTTTCATTGTTTTCAAACAGACTTTCAGTCAGTATAGAGGAAACTAAATATATTTCTAGATATCTGGCAAATAGCCTTTTCTTTCACCATTTATTTACAATAAGTATATAAACAAAGGAACATTCTAACATTCCAACCATTATTTCAAAGACCTTTTGAGTATATACATGGTTGACAGTTGCATTATTTCTGAGGTAAAATAATATCTATTATTAAATGTTATGACATCACATACTCCCATGACTTAATCTTCTTTTCAAACACAGCAAACAATATGTGTAAAACATGGAATAACAGGCTACAGAGCTCATAAATGAACACAGAGTTCTTGCCCTCAAGAAGCTTAAAACAGAAAGATGATTTACTTGCATTTATAAAGCCCACAAATATTAACTATAAAATTCCTTTTCTGAAATTACTTTCCAGATCACAGACGACTCCAGATTTTTTAGGTTTATTAGCCCAATTGATTCTAATTTTGCTTGTAGAGATTCCTTGTTCTCATTTTTTACCATTTTGATTCTGACAGATTAAAAGAGCTGTAAGTGAAAACATATGGGACATTTCTATTGCATAGCTTTTGATTTATGAAGAAAAAAAAAGTGATTGTATGTCTTGAAAGTCTTAAAACAGAGAGGCACACCTAGGAATCAGGGTCCTGAGGAGTGTCCCAGACAGAAAGAAGGGAAAGATGTGCAGGTTGTGTGGCTGGAGGCCCGGAGAGCAAGGGGCAGAGAAGTTGGGAAGAGGTAAAGAGAGGAGGAAAGTGGCTGGAGTCAGTGGGTAAGCAACATCCCACCAATGAAGATTTTTGAAGCCAGGCTAAAGAGTTTAGATTTAATGTAAAATTAAGGGAAGCCACCAAAGGATTTTATGGAAAGCAGAGATGTAATCATATTGGGGTTCAGTAAGATCTGACAACCATGTGGATGATGTTTGAAAGAACCAGACATATTAGGGTGGAGAACAGTATATTAATACTAACATGTACTCTCTGTACAAACTTTGTTTACTCATTCCCCTATTGGTAAATACTCCATAATTTATGCTAATTTTTGCTATTGAAAATAACGTAATGAGTATGCTTTACCTTGCCTCTTTGAGCAGTCGTTTATGAAGCTGTACCTACTTAGAACCGAGGGATGCCCCACCTTATGATTTCATAAGATAAATGAAATCTTAAATATGAAAGAGATTCTCTAGAGTTACAGAACAATCCAAGTAACATTAAGACAAAGAGCGTTGGGCTGGAGTTGTGGCTCAGTGGTAGAGCGCTTGCCTAGCACGCGGGAAGCCCTAGGTTCGATCCTCAGCACCACATAAAAATAAAGATATTGTGTACAACTAAAAAAAAAATAATAATACATTTTTTTTAAAAAAAGACAAAGAGCATTAAGGCACTGTGGTCTCTCACAGTGGTATCTCAAACATGACATGTCCCCAACAATTCACTATTTCACACAAACCTCTCCTTCTTGTAGAAACAGCAAATGATGTTGCCTCACTCTCTGACGTTTCCCATATCTTACAAATAATATGTAAGCCAAAACCTGATTGTTATTCCCAACTCACCACCATTCCTCAGATCCAGTGTCATCGAATCTTCTCTATTCTTCCTCCTAACTTTCTTTAGAGCCCAGCCTCTCCTTCTACATCTCTCCTCTGACCGCCCCAGTCTACCCTAATATGTCTTGTTCTCCAAAACATCACTCACATGATTATGATTTCTTACGTGAGTGTTAGTGAGGGTTAGTGAGTGAATCCCAGAAAGGAAACTGTGCTTCTGAAGAAAATTATATTTATGGAAACATGTTTAAGCAGTAAAATGTTATTCAGCTGATGTAGCAATAATGTTATTAACATTTTCTTCTTTCTTTTTAAGCCAACTTTGTTTTGTTCAGGTCTTCTTTGTGTAAAATGAAAAGGACCAAAAATATTTATTGTCTCCTGAATGATATTCTATCTTTAGGAAGATAACCAGAATTGTATGACTGTGTGTGTGTGTTACTTGGGACTGAACCCAGGGCTCTTTGTGCATGCGAGGCATGCACTCTACCTCTGAGCTATATCCCAGGATTGGAAGATTTTTGAAAAAGGAAATCATGGCAAAATAAATTGGGAATATGATGCATAATGTGTGCTTTTCTTACACAATTGAAATGCATATTAAATTTACTAAAAGCAGTAAGGATTGTTATTCAACTTTGTTTAACCCAGAATCTAGGTAAATTATTTTACTTAGAAATCTCTTCCAAACATACTCATTAACAATTTACAGAACTGGTGGCCTGTGGAGCAGTTTAGAGGAGAAGCTTAACCCAGTACTCAAGGTTGAGATGATAAGAACTTTAGCAGCAGCTCTGTGAGTTCTGTGGACCCTTCTGGATTTGACCTCAATGATGTAAAGTGATGTAGTGATTCTCCTACCACTATTTCCAGGACTCTTAAAGTGCCACACTCTGACACTTCCAATTGAAAATATACTGCAAAGAAAGACAATTTCTGCCTCTCAATGCTAAATCTTAGGTGGATTGACAGAAGATACCTATTTTCTCTTTTAATACAAACAGCAACTTCTTATCCTAAACAATATTTGTTTCTGATTGACTTCATCTATAGAGATCTTTATTTTACTTAGCCAACATGATATAGTGTTTCTTATAGGTCAGTCAGGGGCTATTTTTAAGTGATTTACAATGTGCATTCTGTTAATCCACTTAAAAGACTATCCCCATTTTGTAGAAGGGCAAGCTAAGAGTAAGAGAGATAAAAGGAAGCATCAGAGACAGTTCAAGTCCAGACAGCTGCTGTGTTCTCAACTACTGCATCTGCCTCCCATAGCCAAAGTGCATAAGGGCCATCACTCAGAAGAAAAGGATGTTACTTTTTTAAATACAGTTTTTTAAAAATATAGTACAGTGAGTGTGCACACACACATGCATATACATATATATGGCTACATATATAGCTGTATTTATATTTACAGTTTTTTTTAATACTGACATCAGAAAACAGAAATTCAGTGATGCCACTAGACGAAACATCTAGTTCTCTAAAGATATGGAAGTCAGATGATTTTACATTATGTACTACATGTATTTATACAATACATATATATGTTTGTATATATATACCTGTGTATGTATGTGTATCTGTGTGTACATGTATTTTTTTTTAAAAGTAGTTGAACTGAAATGAAGTAATGAGTCCAAACTTGTAGAATAAGCTGTCCCTCCTTGGTGATATTTTAGATTGATTCAGAATTGTGTTAACCTAATCACTAGTACACTTTGTTTTCTGTTGTAGTAAATAACAACAAAGATAGGTTTTATTATGCTTTTCTCCCACTAAATGTGTGCTACAGCCATTTACAAACCCATTTGATACTATTCTTATCCTTGAGGTCTGTTTATTTGCTTTTTAAAATACATTGCATTGTCTTATTTTCAGAAAAAAAAATCTTCAATAAAAATAATTGCAAGGAAGTGGGGAAAAGATCGATGACCTGTAATTTATATTTCAATAGAGATACTAAAATAAGCTGCTTTTATTTCTGACTTATTTTAGAGGATGGTTTTAAAGCCTTTTTTGACAGCAACTACAACCCTATACTAAAGCAGGAGCTTCTTCGGGGGAAAAAAAATCTCACTCTCCCAAAATATCAATAAAATGAGCAAGAAAAATTAGCTTCACAGCAGGCCACTTTAATGAGACACAGAAGCAAATTGGACAAGGCAGATAATATGATGCTTTTTGGAATATAATAGAGAATAGAATTAGTAAGTATAAAAGAATTCCCATCATTGTATAAGTCAAACTCCTAGAATAGGAGGAAAATCCTATTCATCTATATAAAAAGATGGACAGGAAGACATGTACCTGTGGGTTCTGAGGATCCCTTCTTGTGTATATGTTTATGTAGATGGATGCAAATCTGTCCATATAGATTACTCTATGTAGAGTCTAGTATGCTATCGCTATTATGAATTACAGCAAAAAAAAACATTAATATAGCAAACCTGAATTTCTATGAAGAAAAAATAGGGTGTGCAACCTCTTGAATCTAATATAATATTTCCCAAGTATACAAATCAACTCCGTTCAAAAACTAAAACTATATTTTAGAGGCCTTAAAGAGATTCTCAGAGTAAAATAGTAACAACCACAAAACATTAATGATTCCTCAGGATTAACAGGTACTTCTCAAGTAAATAAGTAATTTCTGTATCAACATATATAAAGGTTACCAAACTTTTGTGATAGCCTTACATGAGAAAAATAAAATACTTAATTTAAAATATATATCATTTAAAATTTATACACCTAAAGGAGACATCATTTTGAAAACTTCCTGAGACTTTTTTTTAACTCCCCAGGAAAACCAATTCAATTTCAATAACTATTGTCAGAATTCATCATCAATTCTAAGGCATGATGTGAAGAGTCTGGGTTAAGTCCTTAAGAATTCAAGCGGTTACAGTAAATTCTCACTCCAAGTCAGTTCCTCACAGACAGTTTTTAAGAGGTGACACTTCAAAGGTTTTGCTTGTGAATTGTCCTTACAGTATTTATACAGCATGACCATTTGCCACAGCATGCCAGTATTTGGTGTGGAAAGGCACATAGTTCTGGTTTCTGCCCTCATTTGTGCATTCAACGTGTATTTATTTTATACCTACTGTATGTCTGGCACTAGGCTAAAAAGGTAAAGTTAGACAAGAAATGAGAAGTATTAAAAGTGCAGTGCCTCTGGAGTTAGAACAAACTAGATCAGAATTCCAAATGTGATGCTGCATAACTGCAGCCGTGGGCAAATTATTACCTGCAAGGACACTGCAATTCCTCCAGCCATTTACTTATATAATACAGCTCACTATAGATGTGTAGCAAGCTACCGGTCTGATTTGTCTAAGCTAGTTTATGCCATCCTCACCTCACAGTCCCAAAGCTTGTGTAGATTTACACAAATCCAGTTGTTTTGAGGGTTGGTAGAATGAGCTGATTAGGCAGATACTTACCTGAGCCACAGAGGGTATCTGGGACAAAATAATAACAGAGGCTCAAACTAAGTCTAAGGACAATGAATTTTTCCGGAGAGTGGCATTTTTAATTACTGCACAATATATGGCTGAAGATTGTTTCCTGACCCCACACTTTCTCTTAGGGTTTTGTGACAGATTCCTGGGGAAAGAGAAAGACAAAATGAAATAGAAGGGCTATTTCACAAATTCATAAGAAACACTAAATGCCTATGGCAGGTCTCTTTTACAGTTCACAAAACAACAAGAAGCCCTAGCACAAGGATAGGGAACTTGTGCTACGTGTACTAGGAGATAGCAGAAAGGCCCGAGAAATTCCTGCATTAGTTAGAGCAAGGGAGATGCCGTGTTTGTGAGCATGCCTGATGCCCACTCTCAGGTGGGTAGAAGCCAAGAGATGGGGTGGGAGTTACTACTTTTCTAGATAGGAAAACCTCCTTTTACCTTCAGACTTGCACAGAAACAGAACTTAAAGTAGCTCTGCTTGGTTCAATGGGGTTCCAGAATACAGTGGTCCTATGTTAAGTTTTGTTGTTAAATTAAGGTGCCTTAGAAACAGGACATAACTGAAACTTGACAGCTTATGCTCTACATATTTTGCTTTAAGCCTTTCCCTCTACCCTCAAAAAAATATTTTTGGACAAACCTATCGTACTGATTTTGGTTTGTTGTTGTTGTTTTTCTTTTATTGGCCAATAGACAGTTCTTAAAGTTTTGATTATGACTTGCTTAGCAATTTGTGAGACAATGTAAAAAAATAAGACACAGAAACTTCTTTCAAATGCTATACCTTGGGGAGGCAATGTGTCATACAGTTGTAACAGTTGCTGCTTAGCAGTAGAGTCTGTACTACAAAGTGCTACAGAAGCACATAAAGAAGGGACCTCTGACAACTCTATGAAAGAAGGGAGGTTTCCATTTTTATGAAGAAAGCTGTATTTAAGTTGAGTTTTGAAGTTAGGGTTAAAGCTCATGAGGTCTTATAAGAAATTAAAAAAAAAAATCCAAACAAAGGGAAGAGCATGTTCATAGATGTGAGAGAATTAGAGAACACGGCATTCTCTAGAAAGATAGATAATGCCGAATGGCTGGAGAAGTGAGTGTGTGTGTTTGTGTGTGTGTGTGTGTGTGTGTGTGTGTGTGTGCCTGCGTGCGCACGCATGTGCATGAATGCACATGTGAGCACATGTGTGGCATATGTGTGCTTGGTAGTGGAAAGTAGAAGGAATTCCCAGTTTCAAATATTCTTTGCATGCTGTACTAAATTTTTCAAAAGCCCTGGAGAACACCAGAAACATTTCAACAAGGGAGTAACATGGAAATATTCACTTTCAGAAAGTTTCAGTTTGGAGGGGAAGAACTGAAGGAGGGAAACCAGCAAGGAATATAGTTCACAAAAAGAGACAAGGGGTTCCCTCCTGGCAGCAGAGGGGAAAATATCTGAGGGAAAAGCAGAAAGACACAGGAGGCCACTATCCCTATTGTAGAGATAATAGGAGATTTTAAATATCAGAAATTTCAATTCAAGTAAGTTAGAAAGATGCAAATAGGTCCAATAAAATATAGTTAATTATGCTATGAAAGTATAGTTTTCTCAAGAGAATGAGAAATATCATCAATTAGTGGAAAACAAGGATTCTAAAATTTTATCGTCATATCCTCCATAGGACTTTATTAAAAGCACCCTAGGAATCTTTTAATAAAAATTAGGTGCTTCCACTTGAGGTCTCATTTTCTATTTTAATTTCCTATAGCAGAACTTTCAGAAGCTAAAAATAAAGTTTACTGGGACTGTTTAAGGGGAATGAAATGAGAAAGAGAGACTGTGACATTGAATTCCCAAAGCTTAGTTCAAGGTATTCACAGTAACACCCAAATGCTTTCTTTGCTCTCACCTCATCCAGCCAGTTGCACCATCCCACCCGCTCACACATGTGTACACTTGAGTTTTGAGCCATAAATCTTACAAAGTCTGTCAACTGACAGCCTAATAACATGAAAGGAGTATCTGCAAACAAGATGGTCTCGAGCCGTTGCTCATGACCCTGAACGAATCAGGGCCGGGTTCCCCTTGCCTTTTAGAGCCTCTCCTTTAATCACTTAACTGGGTAGATTGATGTGACACTTAAGAAATAAACCTAGAGGTCTCTATTTTCCAGCTATCTACTGGTCTTATTTACTCTTTCCTGAACAATTAAGTTGAGCTTGTCATATTTTTGAGACCTAATCAATGTATAAATGAGGGGCAGCTAATAATCTGGCCTTTTGTGCCTGAATTAGTTATTCACAGGGAATTCAACCTTTTCCAGCTTTCTACCTGGTAATCATTGAGGAGTATTCAAATAACAACATGGTGAGGTTAAGGGCTAAGGCAGTGGTTATCAATCTTGGCTACACAGGGGGAAAAAAAAAAGTCACCTTTGGAAAGGTTCTGCTGGGTTTTAGAGAGGCATTTTAATATTTTAATACAGATGCTTTGGCCCTAAACCAAACCCAACAAATAAGAACTTCTGTGTGGTTGGCCCAGGCATTTTTACAAACATCCACTATAAATCCTGATGTTTAGTCACTGTTAAGACAAAGAAGGCATCTCCCACATTCACCCAGCTTCTACCAGTGGTGGAAACCAATGATCCACAAAGCAAAAACGTTTCACCAAGAAGCAGGTAAGAAAGCTAATTCTCAGAAGCCACAAAGGCCTACTGAATCAGAATCTAAGGAACTAGGACCCAGAAATCTAAATCTTTGACAAGTTTTAGATGAAGTTTAGATTCACCACCTTTTGAGAACCACTCTATATGGGTTACAGACAGCTGCTTTGTTTTATTGCTATGTCAACTCTAGGTGATATTATAATTACTTGGGGATTGTAAGGAGTCTGGGGGGTTCTCACTGAGACATATCAATTACTATTTCAGTTATTCAGGAAGAAAGAGAATGGGGGCAAAAAAAAAAATAGCCACACATAAAACAAAAACAAAGAGGAAGTACATTTCCTGTCTTAAAAAAAACAGACATTACCCTTTGGAGAAAATAATCCTTAAACACTTGTGTTGCCCAACTCTCCATTACTGTAAAAAATACTTGAGATAATCAACTTATGAAGAGGAAAGGCTTATTTGGGGCTTATAATTTTGGAGGTTTCAGTCTGTGACTGACTAGCTTTATTGCTTTGGACCTGTAGTGGCAGGCCCAAACAAATTATGGCAGGAGAACTTGGTTGAGGAAGCCTATTTACCTATCGGCTAGGTGCAAAAGAGAGGGAAAGAAAGGGGCTAATGCCCCAATAGCCCCTCAAGAACAAGCCCAAGTGTCCTGAAGACCTCTTAGTAGGCACTATAAGGCTGGAGTCCAAGCCTTAATCACATAGACCTTGGGGAGGAGACTTATCCACATGGTAGCAGCGCCTTGTAGATGATTACAGAGTAATATAAGGAAAAGTTTAGAAATGCTAAGAGGATGCACTGAAGCCAATCTCTCTTGATAAATCATACGTCTGGAAGCCTCTGCAGAGACTAAGAGCTACTTCTGGACTATGAAGCTATCCATGAAGGACTCCATCTAAAAGCCCAAAGGTATATACAACAGTTGTCCAAAAACCAAATGAAGGGTACAAATATCTCCAATATTTTAAAATTATATTTAGAATAATAGTTTCAGTGTTTTGCATAGCATTTAAATAGAGTGAAATCTTCCCCCTCTTTAACATTTTTTTTTTCTTATTGGTGTCACTTCTGCTCAGTTCCTGAACATCTTTCATGGAACATTCCTAGCAGCTTCTGCATGTAGTATTTCCAGTTAAACCAGAACACTTGTGTAGTATCCAAAAGGGGAATCTCCTCAAAAGGGAAAAACAACCCAAATCCAAAAATAAAACTAGGACATGCCAAAAGAGTCCAGTAGAGATTTGGGGTGGTACTGTTTCTATGAAGTGGCACTTTGCTCTGTGAAGCTCTGGTTCCATGAGGGTAGAGAAACTGTCAATTTCTTGAACCTCAGGCAGAGTACATTCACACCACACACACACACACACACACACACACACACACACAAATGACTATGTACATATAGAGTATAAAATGACTATCCATCAGACATGTCACATGTATTTAAATGTGTGTATGATTGTACAACTGTGTATATATTTCTCATATTTACTCCCTTTTCATTACTAGTGGGCATTACATGATGGCATAAGGTATTTGGAGACAACATGAGGAATCCCAACTTCTTCGATCCATAATATATAGTGTGGGATAATCAGAAAAACAAAAATCAGGGTGAGCATTCCTATCATCTGCTCACTACATGATTATGTAGTGAAAAATGATTTTCACTAGTAAGGGCTTCCCTGATGCATATATTAAGACTGCTCAGATGAGCAAAAAGTGCTGAAAAAGTAAAATCCCTGTGGTAGTTTACATGATTAAATCTGTAAAGATGAGTGGAGAGAATTCACTAACAGTATGTGTTACGTATAATTTAAGCATAGGCTTCATCTGAAGCTGCGTCCTCAGCCAGACAACAATGCCATCCCCGGTCTGCTGTGGCTCAGACCCAATAAAATAAGCACGTTTCCTGCTAGTGATCACGTGAGCATGTACAGACCAAAGTGAGTTCGAGTTTGAATAAAGAAGGTTCACTGCTACACCTGAGATCGTCACTGCCGTGTGAGAGCTGTTCCCTGATGTTACATGGTCTGCATTGAGGTGGAGATGGTAGAGAGAAGTAGAAGGCCAAGGTCATCTTGAGCACAGATGTCCTAACTCTCCCATGTTTTCTACTCCCCATCCCTCCCAACACTCTGAAAGGTTCCTTTTCCCTGCTTTAGCCTATAGAAAAACAGCGAATTTTGGGTAATCATTTGTCAACTAACACACCAAAATATTTGTTCTTAGAGGTGGAACTGATGCTACTTAACACTCAGTTCAGAGTGGCCATGCTATTTTGCCCACCGATTTGGTTTGAACTTGATGACTGAAAGGAATCATCACAGAACACTTCTTTATCCACAACCGGCTTGTTTAGAGAGCACTACAGAGCAGCGGAAGTAGCAACCAACATTCACTGGACCTCTTTGTGGCCTAAGCACTTATTTTCATTGCCTCATTTCATCCTTTTAGGAACATGATTTGGAAGGTGCTCATTACCCCCATTTTTCAGCTGAGGAAAGTGAGGTAAGCTAGATGTTAAATAACTTGCTTAAGATCCCATAGCTGGCTAATAAATGTTACCACCTAATTTCAGATACAGGCAATTAATTTCAAAGATCCCTTTGAACCACAGCTCTGCTGTGTCTCATCTAGAGAGGACATTCAGAAAACCCATAAGAAAAATCCTAGAAAATGAAAATGTGATATTTTATCAAACTCACTCTGATACTTTATGTTGATTACCTAAACAGATCAGAAGGCCATGAGTGTCCAAATAATCTAGAAATAGATCCTAAAGTCCTGTTTCCACACTTTTCTCTCTCATGTATCCTACAGTGTAGACTTACAGCTATGCTTCTATTTTTGTATTTGAGGGTTGTTTTGATATTAAGGGTTGATTGTACCCAACTCTCTCCCCCTTAAGTACATTCTGTGAGGGCCTCTTCAGATATTGTTCATCTAGATAATGGTGTACAATTTTAGCCTGAAAGCTAAACAATAGGTCCTATTTTCATTTTTCTCTTGGGACAATAAAATTAATAACACTCAGCAGGGTCACTAAGCTCTTGTCAAACCAGTCACTGAGTCCTTCCCATTCAAAAGATACACTGCTATAATTGACCCAGGACTATGTTTTAATTTGTGTGTCCCAATGGGATCTTTGCCAGAACATCAGATTAAAACCAATCCTAAATAGCTTTGCCATTTGTTTCAAGGATGAACGTAGCACTTTAATTTTACAAATGGTGTATAGTTGCCACCACACTCCAGGGAAGTCCAAGACAAGGGCAATAAAACTGAAAACACTACCTTAAAAATTCACAGTCATCAGTCAACAGCATTAATTGAATTGTCCGTGTGGTTCAGAGTCACAGTACCAGTTTCTCCATGGAAGACTCAGTTTCAAATATTCAGAGATCATCAGATCATAGGTTAAGCTAATTTTCAGTTTGGAAAGTATCACCTTAGAATACCCACCCAAGAGTTTGATTATGTATTTATTTTAAACAGAAATAAATGTTCTAAATATTTATTTCTATACAAAGTTATTTGCTCCCTCCCTTTTTATTTTTTTGGTAAAAATGTCAAGAAATGAAGAGTTATTGAGAAAAGGATGATACAATGAAGGAATCCAGATGAAAAGGCCCAGGGAGATCAATTGAATGACTCTAGCCAGCAGCTTAGCAAGTGCTCTATCTAAAGGGGCAGCCCATATCCAAATTTTCCCTACTATCAATACAGAAATGGGGGTGCTTGTGTGCCAGAAGTATACTTTTTCAAAAAAAGTGAGAAATCTATATTTTTTTGTGACAGTTACTGATGTTTAAAGTTTGCAATCATTTCAAAAATGATCTACAAAATATTGCATAAGCCAGATCTGCCCTTTGGTAAATAAATACCTAATGTTTAAAAATGTTGTTTTCTTCATAATAACCTTGTATGAAAAAGAAAGCTAAGTTATCCTGTACCTACTATATGCCAGTCATACACACTATCCTATAAAACAGGTTTCATTATTCCTGTTACATAAATAGGAAAACTAAGAGGGATAAAGTGATGTTCCTAAGATCATTCAGCTGGTCAGCTGGTGCAATCATCTAAGTGCTTCTATATTCAAAGTTCATGTTTTCCCTATGAAATCCATCTTTGACAGGCTCTGGATAGAAACAGAATTTGAGGACAATCTCAGAACCCATAAACCATCTGAAACATAATTTAATAAAAGTCAATGTAAAATAGAAGTTGCCATCTCTAGAAAAAAAATGACTTGGAGAAAAGATTTGTCAAGGTATAAATGATATCAGGGTGCTTCTAAATCTAATGTCTCAAACGTTATCAAGGAATGTAAAATATAACTAACAAAAGTTGTTTAAACTGTGAGCTAAATAAATATTGAACAATTTAGAACTCCTTATATAACTGAAGAGTATCTAGAAAACCAAAAAGCAAAGGAGCCCAAGAATCCTGCTTTTGTTAATGCCTTTCATGGAAAAGGATCCCTAATAAGTTCCTTGACAGTCAGCCGAGTATTCTGTTCTATTTAGTAAGTTAAATGAGTTAACTCATCAAGGAGTGAAAGGGGCATATTAGGCCTCCTAGTACTGTGAAATGAGTTAAAACCAACTTCATGCTTCTTCTCTTTCTCCATGTTCATGAAACAATCTTTAAAAACATATTTTAAAATGTCCCAAGGAAACCTTTCTATGGAGGAGCAATATTTAAAGAGATTTCTAGTTACTTGGTAATTCAATCAAGTATTCAATCTATCTATCCCTCCCTCCCTCACTATAGTTTAGATCTTGAGTATCTCACAAAGGCCACATGTTAAAGCCTTGGTCCCCAGGACGGCATTACTGAGAGATGGTAGAAACTTTAAGAGGTGGAGCCTAGTGGAAGGTCTTTAGGTCACTGGCGGGTGTGCCCTTGGAGAGGATGGTAGAACTCCAGGCCCTTCCTTTTTCCTCTTTTGTGTTATGTCCTGGCCATGAGGTAAGCAATTCTGCTCTGCTATTTGTACCCACCATAATGGAATGGAACCTCTAAAACCATGAGACAAAATAAACCTTTTCTTTTCTTGTGCAGATTATGTCAGGTATTTGTTATAGAAATTGAAAGGTGAGTAACACTGACACAAACATACACAATTTACTTGAAATTTTATAAATATATATGTACAGATACATAATGTGTGTGTGTGTGTGTGTGTGTGTGTGTGTGTGTGTGTGTGTAAATTAACTAACATGAATTCATTCCCAGGATCCAATCACTACTTGATAAATACGTTTCTGAATTATAAATCTAGGAACTTACCAAGACTATACAGACCTTTTCCAGCACCATATTTAGCTTAGTCTAGAAGTTGATAAACCCTTAATAATAATGAGATGTTCACTGAGACCATGTGAAAACTGGCACTAATGGGTCCATTTATTTCATTCTCAAGGTCAACTTTCCTTTGGGTTTCTTCACCATCTTTTTGATCCATCTAAAACATCAGGGAGTATAAATTAAGCAACCATTTTTTCATACAGTAAAAATAATAAGGAAATTTAAGCAGTTAATGTAGTTAATACAGTCTTCCCACCATGCTACTGAGCTCACTGATGGCTCAGAGTGAACATGACATAGGAGATTTGTTTCTGAGGTTTTCTTAGTCTTACATCTCCTGTGTCTCTCATGGTATGAGCATCTTATCATTAGGACAATTCTAGCATTTGAAGAGAAGTATTTCTCATGTTGAGTGGCTCTCAGCACAAGCTGTCTATGTAATTCCCTGCTTCTCAGTGGAAGAGAAAGTGGAATAGTCAGATGCTTGAGGAAAATCTAGCTGTACTTCTTCTCACTGAGGAATGAAATGTTGGTTTCAAATAAAAAAAAAATTACTGGGAATTTTCAAGAAGAATTCATCATTTCTGATATCTCCCTTCAACAATGACATTATGACCGATGATCCTTCATTTGGATTTTATTTCTCTGAAATGCAAATAAGATAAAGCCTACTTAATTATGGTTGTACTTTCTTCTCCACTCTTCCTTTTATCTATAAATATTGTTTTAACATTTCTATCTCTACTTAGTGTATCACATGAACAACTTGCAGAAACTCCCTATGTCTCATTTTCCTCCAATGCATAAGAGAATCATAACATGATCTGTGTCATAGAATTGTTTTCTTTTCTTCTTCTTTTTTTTTTTTTGGTGGTGCTGGGGATTGAACCCAGGACCTTGTGCATGCAAGGCAACAACTCTACCAACTGAGCTATATCCCCAGCCAGAATTGTTTTCTTAACTGAATGATAGTGAACATAGGGAGAACCAAGAAGGGTGCCTAGCACATGGCAAGCAATTAAAATACATAGGCTATACTATTGTTATCTAATTTTTTTTTAATTGCTGAATTCTATGCTAAGTTCTAGGAGGCAAAGATGAAAAAGATAAGATTCTTATCTTTGAAGAGCTGAAAAAATGAAATGAATGACCATAATACAAAAAGTTCCTCATGTATATGTCTTCTTAGAATGTGATCTACATTTTCTCAATGACTCTGTTCACTAACTTAGCTTCTGGCTTCATATACATAAGTTGTAAAACAAATTCCAATTTTATGTCTTTTCTATGATATCAGATGTGTTACCATGAAGTACCTTCTATTTAGAATTAAGTTAAAAATCAGCCCATTGTTACAAAACACTAGATTTTACAGTCATATAAGCTTCTTTGAACATTGTCCCCCCAATTTATTTTAGAGATAATAGTTATTAAATTATGGTAAAGATATCAGAAGATGATAATACAAGTTGATTCTTTTCTACAAGACAAAAAGGCATGAAAAGACCACAGTAAACATCACTAACAGGATAGGGTATGTACATCTTTTGCAAAAGCCCTGAATCAAGGAGACCCATTTTGAGCTTTGGGCTTATTTAATAACATTAAGCAAGAACACTTAACTATCCACAAGAAAGACCAACAGCATAAATCAGACATCAGTCCACATATTTCAAAATCAAAGCTGTAAAGCAAAATGATTTGTGGGAGCAAGCTAACAGCTCTAATATATTATAGCTCTTTTCTGAGAATACTTAAGCATATTAGTTATCCAAATTAGGATTTTGTTGTTGTTGATGGCGCCAAAAAGAAAAATATATGCCATTGAGACTTTTTTCTCCTCACCTACAGGATACTTTCAGCGAATGCAAGGCTTTCTCAAGCACACCTTAGTGATAGATTACTCATATAAATATAATTCATTGGAAAGGTCCTACCAATATGGATTATTAGGGAACAAAATCCAAACTGACATAGTGCCACACTTACAGGATTATAATTTCATGCAAATTATGAGATTTCCCCCACTTAGAAGCTAAGAACCATATTGTAGCACCAAAGTATAAGAAAACTACAAAAGCATTTGGTTTAGTATATGTAACCTTGGAGATTGTATGTTCCTTTGGGTCATATTTAAGCTCATTTTTTTAAAGTTTCAATAAAACTATGTACAACTCCACTATTGGAAATATCTTTTGAAATCTCATTTTCTTTCCATTTCACAAACATCTGATGTTGCCACAATTTTTAAAAACATATTGAAAACAGTACGCATGCATGAAGACACCATAATCAGTATGCATGTATTTTTTGCATTTCATGAATGCCTGTGAAGATTTCCCTGTCTTTCCCCACAGCTAAGTTTATTGTTCATTTGCTATTGTGTTGTCACAATGAGGAATAGAAACTAAGCTATCTGGGTATCTGATTTGTCTGAAGCAGAGTTCCTCAACTATGTTCATAATATTCTCAATAATAACACAGTGGATCCCCAGTAAGTCATTTTAAATATATGGTATACTAATTATTTTACATTTGAAAAACCATGTTGGAAAATCTTAAATATAAGGAATATCAGAAGAGAAAATCCAAGATTTTCACATAATTCTTACTGAAAATGCCATATTATTTCACTGTTTTGATCTTGTCTATAGTAAATAGGAAGTTAGAATTTCTGAGGGTACCTAGCTTAAGCACAGAATCTGGAGCCAAACTACAGGGCTTGGTTCTAACTTCACCACCACTATAGTCTGGATCTTAAAAGTCCCTCAAGGGCCCATGTGTTAAAGCCTTGTTCCCCAGAATGGTACTATTTGGAGGTGGTAGAACCTTTACGTAGTGGGACCTAGTGGGAGGTCTTTGCATTTTTCGAGTATGCCCTTAAGGAATATAGTGAGACCCCAGCCCCATCCTCTTCCTCCTCTCATGAATGTTCTGGCCACAAGGTGGGCAACTTTGTTCTACCATATATGTCCCACCATAATGTGCTGCCCTGTGACAGACAGGTCTAAAAGCCATAGGGTCAACTGATCATAAGATGGAATCTCCAAAACTGTGAAACAAAATTAAGCTTTTCCCTTTGTAATTTGTCTTAGGTATTTGTTACAGTGAAAGAAAGCTGACTATCAACAAATTTTTAACTATGTAAACACTGCAGGTGATTTAACTTCTGTGCCTCAGATTTCTCATCTGTAAAATGTGGATACTGATAACAACTTTCTTATAGTTTACTTTTATGATAATTGTTTTAATTGATATATGTACACATCAGAAAAGTTCCTGGCAAAGAGTAATTATTTTTAAGGTACTACTTTTGTTCTTATTTACTTTACTAACAATATACAATTCTATACTATCTCTTTTGTCTTTGTTCAAAAGGTTTATTTAAACCAGAGAATCGATAAATGCCTTAGATTTTAATCTGATTTTCAGACAGACCTTTAAAATAGGTTAAAAATTATAGGACAAACAAGTACACTATTAAGTGGATTTATATAGCAAATCAAATGACATCTGGCAAAATCAGGATCTATCAGAAAGAAATCTTGAGCAAAATTAACAGCACTAATTTCAAGTCTCTCATTTGACAGTATATCAATAAAACTAAAATTGTAAAAAAAAATAAGTTTTGGTGAATACACACAAAACAGAAATCATGAAGAAATAACTATTACACTAAATGACAGAATCAGTATTTAAAAATACATCAACAAAAATTATTGTATTTAAATAATATAATATTGATCAATGTAAAGCTGTCAAGATAAGTTCAAATAAAACATGGCATAAACATGAGATAAAAGTGAAATGATTTTAAGCCACTCAGATAAAGATTTGTTTTTTTTTTTTGTTTGTTTATTTTAAATTTAGAGACAGGATCTTGACCAATGGCTGAGGCTGGCTTTGAACTCTCAATCCTCCTGCCTCAGCCTCCCAAACTGATGACATTATAGGCATGTGCTACCACACTCAGCTTCAAATATGAATTTGATAGACTGTGAATTAAACATAATTAAACTAACTTTCAAAACAGTCAATGTGATTTGAGTAGTGTTAGCTAGAAAAGTTGTCCCAAATAAAGACACTAAGTTAAGATTCCCATTTGTGCATTAGCTGAAACACAGGTGATATTTGAATTCTGGATGCTACAGCTAAAGAAAGACAGGTCCTCAGTATGACAACCCAGAATTACACAGACTCTGGATGATATACTGCATGGCTGAAGGACCCAGACAGAAATATTTCAATTAACTATCTTCAGTTTTTTGAAGGATTATCACAGAAGAGGATTTATACTTATTCTCTATAGGCCCAGAAGGCAAAATTAAATAGAATTATAGGAAGTTGGAATTTTGGCTCAAAATGAGAAAATATATTGTCTCACATAAAGCTCTTTAATGGACTGCTTTGTGAAGCATGGAGTTCCTACTTTCTGAAAATCTTTAAAAAAAAAATACTGATTCTGTAATTCATTCAATAAGCAAGCGTTTAGTGTTTGTTACTTTTTGCAGAGCAGTATCTTAGATCTGGTGAATAAAGTAATGAATGAAGAAGGACAGCTGCATTTATTAAGTGTTCACAGCAAGCCCAACCCTGTGCTAGATCCTTTCAGACACAGTACCTCATCTCAGTTCTCCCATATGGGTATTATATTACCACCTTTTCTGCAAACTCTTATACTGCAGCTAGAGCAATCTAAAAAAAAAAAAAAAAAAGAACAAAAGAAAAAAACCTCATGAAATACCCTTCTTAAAGACATGTAATCACTTCCCATTGCCCTAGTAGAATAGATAATAGTTAACATGGCCCACAGGGATTTGGGTGCCACCTAGATAGCAAAGTAGAGATTCAAATCCAAATGGTTTGCTATCTACTAACTGTGTGACCTTCACAAGTGCTTAATTTTGGATGCCATAACTTCCTTAGCCATCAAAGACAGCAACGTAACCTGTTATGAAGATTAAATGAGGTCACACATCATGGAACACTCCCTGGTACATAGGCATTCCATATTAAATACTGTCCATTATCCATCTTATTTGTCTGTCATCCTATCCCAGAGCGCCACACAGAGTGGCATGTAGAAGATACCTAATAATATTTGTGAATGAATGAATGAGAAACTAAGATGGAAAAATTTTCATAAATGGATTTTGGCCCCACACCCAGGTCTGTCAGAGCCCAAAGACTATGTGCTTCTTCTTATACCCTGCTCTTAACTGAGAAAGGCAATAGCAAAATGTTACGGGGTGCAGAGGACAAATAATTTGTCTAGGAGAATTAGTTAATCAGGGAGGTAAGCTTGAGTTTATCTTTAACAACTAGTGAGACATTACCAAACAGAAATTGTTAGAGTCTGTAAACAAGTCAGGATGGCACTTGGCATTTTGCCAGAGAAATGTTAGGGTCTGTAAACAAGTCAAGATGGCACCTGGGAAAATGCCAGAGGGAGTGGTTTGTGAAGTAATGCCAGCGAGCCATTAAGTGTGGAGATTCCTTATTGGTTGACTGCTGTATCTAGTTTATGTTAATTAAGATAAGCTGTGTGTAATGTATATATACCCCTCCGATCCTACAATAAACGGCTCCCACTCCTGCTGCATCAATGTACACAAGTTGTTCATCACCCCCCCTCGATTATTTTGCTGCAGCCGGACTGCAGCAAGAAATAAAGTAGATAGAGTTATTGACAAACTTGCAAAGATATTAAAGTGTGAAAGTATTCTGGAAATCACAAATATTATTAGGCAAGTGGGTCAAGGCTAAATGATTAAATAATAAAGGTCAATCATGGCTAAAATAGAGAATAAAACCACAGGCATAATAACAAATGTGAACTCAATTCTAAAAAAACTGAAAGTCAGCCAACGCACCATTCAAGCTGTCATCTTATGAAGTGGTTCTCTGTGTTTGTATGTGTGTGTAACTTATTCTGAAAGGATTAGATGGTTCACTAGGTGCAAGCAATCATTTGAACTAATATTGAATTAAGTAGTCCAAGCAAGTTGTGATAGGGGCTTCAACTCCAGGAAACATAGTGGGACCAGAAAACAGAAAAGAGAAGGCAAAACTGATTATACGCTCCCACCCCCACCCCCCAAAAAAAGATTGGATGCATTACCTCCAGTTCATGTAGAATATAGATAGAATACTAGAGAGATATTAAAGAAAGATGTAAAGACTATATAACTATAGGAAAAGAGTTCTTGTACTTAAATAAAAAGTAGGCTTTGAAACTTTTATGCTATGAATATTTTTTTAAATAAAAATTGCATTTGGGGGGAAGTACTAGGGGTTGGACCCAGGAGTGTCCTACCACTGAGATACACTCCAAATCCTTTTTATTTTTTACTGTGAGACAGGGTCTCACTAAGTTTCTAAGGATAGCCTTTAACTTTCAATCCTCCTGCCTCAGTTTCTGAATTGCTGGGATTACAGGCATGCCTCACTGCGCCTGGCAAAAATACATTTGTTGTCAATAAGTATTAAATTTTGACTACCATACAAATTAATATTTTAATGGAAGTATATGTCAAAATCTTACTAATCATCTCCTATGGTTGGCAGAATTAGAACTGCATTTTAAATACTATTTTCTACTTTTTGCTCATTTCCCCTAGCATTTCTCCAGTGAATATAAGATTCCATTGAAGAAAAGTACATAAGATAAAACATGTTGAACGAAATAAACAAATAAATAGATAGATAAATAAAAACAGGCAAAAATGTCAAAAGAATTTCTGAGAAGTAGAACCACTGAAAGTTGAAAACAGCAATGACCATCAGGAGGAAGAGGACCGTGGGGACGCCATAGGGATCTCAGCAGGAACAGGAAGATGTCACCCCATTGAGGAGGAGAGACAGAAAACCACAGTCAGTTCCATCTCAAGGGGATGATGACAAGGAGTTTTATTTTTGTTAGCTCAGAAGAATGTGCATGTCAGATCAGGTAGAAAGATAACTCCTGAGGAAATATTTAATAGTACCATATTTTATTAATGTAATGGGCTGATTTAAGATTTAGTGAAAGCCCATCACTGGGAAAACAGCAAGAAAAGCTGCATTCTAATCCACTGATGTCCTTACTGCTTTCTGAGCTAGAAACATGTCTTCTTTCTTTTGCTCTTGACTTTAATTCTTAACTATCCACAAAAATAGTAAGATGCCAAGGGCAAGTTAATTTATTGCAAAGTGTATGAAGTATTACATCAAAGAAAAGTATCGATTTGAAAAGATACAGACAGAAATACATTTTCTTCATATCTGCATTCAATTGAGTGTTGTTACAAAATTGGGCATTGTGATTTTTTTTTTGTTACCATTTATCTATATGTTAGTTTAAATTTACATCTCTATCCCTGACCTCTTACCCTATCGCCAGTTTCATTTCTCTCGCTATCTCCAGGACAATTACTTGGGCACTCTTTCTCTGAATCTATTATCGCCCCTTCCTAGCATGTTCTTCGCCAACTATTCTCCTCATTACCACTTATCCTTGAGGTTGTCTGCTGTTTGTTAATGGAATCTAGCATTGTCTTTCTGATATGAGAAAAAAAAAATCAACTATGTCTCAGTCATTTGTCCAGAATTTAATCTCATAGAATATGGGAAGCCACTTCTTGTACAGTCTTCCATAGCTTAAGGACAAGCCAAGTATGACTTTAAAATGGCCTATTAATATCACTACTTAGTCACAGAGTTTTAATGCAAAATCTTTTAGAAAAATCTTTACTACAGCAATAGGAATATGTAACTTTTGCTGTTCTTAAAGATTTTAATGGATTTTTAATCTACCGATGGTAGGCTGTAAATTCAAGCTCAAAGGAAACACAAGTGCAACTCAATGGGAAGTTTTATTGGATTGCTTACAGAGAATTATAGTTATGATCAAAAGCTGAGAGCGAACAAAGGCTGAATGCCTCTCTACTCTTTTCAAGTGATTTGAATGCTTCATTTCTTCCTGTGCACCTCCTAAGCTAGAATTTAAAGGAATAAGGCACAAAGGCAGAGTTAGGTAGCACAGGAAGGAAGAAGGAAAAGCAAACTTTTATAAACTCTAGAAATGACAGAGTGCTCCATGAATAATCAATACTTTGAGATATTTATACCTTGGCAGTAGCAGATTATCTGATGCATTTTCATTCTTTGTAATTACAAATGACAAATCTATTATGTATAGACTGTACGGAGAAACAAGATTGATCAAACAGTATCTATTCAATACTTAAAAGTGAAAAAAAGAAGATATTATTTCCAAAACTATGGTGATTATTAACATTTAGCATGTAGAAATACGAAAAATGGAGTGTAAATGGGAAAATCATCAGGAAATCAAGGTTTAAAAAAAAAACAGAAGAAAGATGTGAACATAGGTAATGGATAACAAATAGTTAACCAGCATCAAAGTCAAGGCCAAAGTTCCCAGGTACTAAGTTTGAATGTCAATCAGCTGGCCATTCAGGGAGCCATTACCATTGCTGAGCAAGGAAGCAACAGAACCAAAGCTGTGACTTAGGAACACCGATGCACTTGCACTATATACAATGGCTTAGAGAAAGGAGAGCCTAGAAGTAGAAAAATGTTAACAAATTGCTGCCCATGAGAGGTGGCAATGACCCACATATTATCTTATATATGTAATTATGGAAAGCTATTTCCAAAAATGTTTTCTTGCAAAATGAAATCCCATTATCTTCAGTGATCATGTTCGACATGCATTCCACAAGAAACATTATCTATAAGAATAGAAATCCTAAATTGATTGTCCACTCCAAATCAGCCACCATGTCCCATCTCATTTTTGCTACAATAACTTCTTCCCACATGTGTATCAAAGCTTCCTCAAACTCATAAGCAATTATTAGAAGTTATCTGAATAGTCTAGGCTTGGGAATGGCTGCTAGGACCTGAACTCTGCTAGCATAAGAGTTGGCATCCAAAGTCTCTCATTACCTTCCCTCTGCTGAAATATGTGATAAGAGTATAACATAGAGATATCTGCCTGTTCTCCAAGATTTTGAAGGCCTAAAAGCCAGGGACTCATCCATATAACTTATTTGATTTTAAATTCAGATACTTAAAACTCTGTGGAATTCTCCCCAAATCCCAGGAAAGAGCTCTTTCTAATATTCTAATAACAATATTCAGGATATGCAATCTTTAGTTGTGTTGTTGATTGGCGATTTCAAGTACCATCTCTAACAATGGCCCTGCTAGGGGTATATACTACTATGAATGTATAGTCTCCAGAGAATCACTGCACTAGGAGTTCTCAAGTCTTAGCCAGGATGTCTCCTTTGAACATCCAATTCTTCCCCAAGAGAAGTCTAACTCTGCCTTCAAAATGAGATCTTTGTAATCTAGAGAATGCAGCACATCAAAATCCATTATTCCATAATTAGCTGAATTTTTTAATCTCCAGATTCTAATTCTCATCCTTAGTACCCTCATTTCATTTTCAAGTAAAGTAATATTGAACTTTCTTTCCTGTTCACCCTATATGTTATTTTCTCCATATAAAATTTTTGTGAAGAATCTTATGTATATATGCTGTATAAAATCATGAAATCAAGACTCTGGTCAAATATTAAGACATACTGATACTAATTCCAATACTGAAGCACATTCCAATAATACACGAACCAATAGCAGATATCCAACAGCTCTTCCAATAGGGGAAGAATGGTTAACAAATGTGTGTTAATTCAAAAGAGGAAATTTAGGCAATGGTATATTACCTTTCAAGCCTTTGTTTCCTTTCAAGTAGGCAATGGAAAAAATTTTTAAAAAGCTAACAACTGTTCTAGTCATAATTTTTTAATCAAAAGATTAAAACTATAGCTGGATATCAAAACAATCAGCATTAAAAATGCAAAGTTGTACCCCAGTTTCAGGAAACCAGGCAGCACTGTGAAAATGCAAAAATACTCCCAGAAGTATCAAAGAAAGAAGGGCCTATGATTTCATTTCCAAAAGTCCAGGAGGCCATTTTTAGAATGCAATTAGACAGAGAAGACAGGGATTATCTAGCCTCTGATTCATAAAGTCCTATTAGGAAAAAGAAACCAAAGAATTCATATGCAACTTCCCTTTGGAGAAAGACTCTCTGTTGCCCTTTTCCTATATCATTGGGAATGTGCCAAGATGGGAAAAAGGCAGCTTAGACATTCAAGCCCCAGTGACATTGTTAGTAACATCATGTGACCCTCTAGGTACTATCTGGTCTCTATGGTTCAGAATGTTTGGGGCCATTGCTGATAGCAATGGATAGATTCTTAGATAAATAAGATTTTTCTTTATTTGACTTGAGGACAAAAGAATATTTTATACATCACCAAGAAAACTACTCTGGTAATTAAGGTTTGACAAACCATGGACTTAAGATGCATCCTGATTTTATATATTAAAATATGGCAAAATTGGGCTCAGTTGGTAGAGTGCTTGCCTCACATGCACAAGGCCCTGGGTTCAATCTCCAGCATTACACACACACACAGTGTGAAAAAAATATGGTAACATATATCACAAATCAAAGAATTACAATGTCACCATTTTTATACACATTACAGAAACTCCAAGTGGAAAAAAACTGATGACCAGATGAAAACAGAAACAAGTAAGGTAGGAAAAACCCTTCCTTTGATTGAGATAAAAGTGAAGAGAGAAGAGAATGAGGATCATGTTTTTAAGAACTGGTATGAATTCTCTTACTCTGCCTATGTGAGTGGGATAGGTGGTAGCCATGAGAACAACTTTGGACAAGAATGTCAAAGAAGCTGAAATTGATCTGAGTTGCTTCATTGTCTGCCCCAAATCCAGGCAAGTACATAGCTCCAGGCAGTCAGAATCTGACATAGAAGGTTCATATTTTGCTCCCTTATTGAGTTTGCACTTAGTTTCTGGGACTTTTACTTCAGTTTCTCTGTCATCAGATTTTTAATCTTCGTTGAGAATTTAGACTCCTGGGACAGTCTGCTGCTTCTACTAAGTCTCCCTGATCTTGCTGAAGGCATTATCAGTTTGATTGCTGCTGACTCCCTGCAGCAATTTCCAGCAACAGTGCTCCACCCTGTTCCCCGGAATACCGGCTACTGCCAACAGCAAGATATTCAGTGCCTCACAGGACATTTTCCTTCTGTGAGGTGATTTGATGCCTTTGTGTATGAGCTTCCTTGTATGGCTAAGATCTACTCCCATATCCTTGTGTGTGATTTTCTCCAAAGGCTCAATTGTCAACCAAATGTAGTCCCAGTTACAATGAGCCCTCACTCTGTCAGGTACAAAATATTTTTAGATACCAAGAGATTACAGGGAAGGACTAAAGTCTTTCATTTATTTATCTTAAATGCCATATATATGGTAAATAGATGGGTTAGAGGAGAGTTGAAGTATCCAGCATCAGGAGAATTTTCAGAGGTTGTGACACTGGGGAGATGGAAGATCACTCCTACAGAACTCAGGACAGGTTCTGTCTGAAGCCAAGATTCCTGGAAAGCTGGGACAAGTCATTTATAATTAAGAATTATATGTAAAACCAATCTGATGGAAGACATTGTTATTGAGAAGGTACTTCATTATGGTGGAGTTTAGAATTCAGCTTACAAGGTAAAGTTTTTTTCCACCATTTAGTTAAAAATGTTTACATGCATAGGTCTAATATATTAAGATTCATCAATGAAAAGACTGAGACAGGGAAGCTAAGCAACTCAGCCACTTGGAAAGGGTAGAGTTTATAAGAGCCAGAATTAAACAACAGCTCCTGTGATTCATGGGCTTATGCCTTTCCTACATAGAGTACTGTTGCCAGGACTGCTTTTAAGATTAACAGATAAAATTTATGCTCGGGTTAGGACTAAATACTTTGAATTTTGTTTAATCATTTTTTTGTTGTTGAATAAATAACAAAAATACCAAAAAAAAAAATCGCCTTCGACCTAATAGGAATATAATAGGATAAATACTTGGTACAATGTTTTTTGGACCAGATGAAATATCTCCTATAGCAATACATCCAATATAGTTCTTTTAATATGGTTGGCATCGAATAAATGTTGATTTGATAAAATTTTATCTTTATGTAGATTACAAAAATGATCCTTAGTGAAATATATAGCTCAAAACATGGCCATCAAAATTATGACTTATCAAAATATTGCTCTTAAAATCAGAGATATATCCTTCTGCCTTATAATTCCAAATTTAAAGTGTTTATCAATTGATAAACAATGAGAAGAAAAGACTGACATTTAACATGGAAACGAACCATGTCATTCTTGGGTTCAAATGGAACTTTACCAGTTTTTAATTGTAAATGAACTCACACTCTGCTAGACTTGTGTGATCCCTCGTCATACCCAGCAACTGTCTTTCATTCATCTTCTCTACCCTCCAGAGTCTTGCTCCAAGGCAAAGGAACACAAGTACTACTAAACCCTATCTCACAGATGAGATCATGTCTATGCCATTATCTGGTGTCCCTCCTGCCATTTATTTCATTTCACTTATTTCTTTATGTATGTCTCTGAAAGAAAAAACAAATAAATAAAGGCATACAGAATAAAAGTATGAAACACATTATTAATCGAGGCTAAAATAATGTACATTTAACAAAATTCAGCTCTGGTTTTAAAAAAAGATTGAAAGCACACCACAGCTTAAAACCAAAGAAGGGTGCACACACAAAAATCTACAGCTCCATATAGCCAAGCAATGACAACACTAAAATCCCCCAAACAAACAAACAAACAAAAGCAGAACCTGCAGGAAGACATTAGGAAGCAGAATGTAATTACCTGATTTGGAAACTGACCAGGACACTGTGGTTAAAATCCGTCTTGCTACAAAGGTTCTGAGGAATCTTTAATAGACTACAAATGGTCAGCAACTCATGTCCACACCTCATCTGAGAGAGGATGACAACCAGCAGTAAGTCCTCTGTGCCACTAACTCGGAAACTGGGCTGATTCTGACCAAGAGAATAAAGGGCCACCTACAGAAATTGCAGCAACATTTGCTACCCTTGGCTGCTTTTGTAAAATAGTCTGCATGAAGCAACTTTCTTAAATATCTCAAGTATCACTGCCACATCTTAATGTAAATATGTAGTGATATCATTCCTCATTTCTAAAAAGAATTATAACCAATGCTTCTGCAATCTCCTTGAGTAAAAATTATTAAATCCCAGTCTTCAGCTAATTTTGAGTAATGAATGTGCTGGTATCAGTGAGGCATAAGATGGCCATTGTTTAATCTATGTATGCTTACTATCAAACTAACTTATTTTTGCCTTTTATATTTTTTAAGAAACTGACTCCAGTGCAGTAATTAAAATACATTACAGTCGTGCAAGTGAAATTTGGAAAACTGCCAACGTTTTCAAGAACTTATAATTTTCTTTTTCAGAGGAAAAAGTAGTTTTGACATCTTTGTGCAAAACAATCACTAACAGTTACTTACAATTTCAGGAAAATCACTGTTTTAATCATGACCTTTCAGCTGTCCTTGATTGAAAAAAAATTGGCCACCTACAGAAATAATTCTGTTGGGCCCTCATCTCTCTACTGATTGATGGCCTCATGTGGCTCTACATGTTCACAATTATAAATAAAACTATATAAATGTGGCAGAGCTTAGCTTCCCTCTAACTGGATAATAATAAAACAGTTCTAATTGACAATAAAAGGGATTTTCTTTAAGTGACATCTTTGCCATGTACCTGTATCAAAATCAAATGGTACATTTTTCTCTGATTAAATGTGTATTCTTTTGGTCACCATTCATTCCAACCATTAATTTAGCATCCATTGTGTAAAGGGCACGGTATTACACTCTGTTGGGGGTGATGGGATGTGGATAAAACAGCTTCTGAATTTAGAGAACCTATTATCTGATGCAGTACTCAACCAGCTAACATATAATAAATATGGAACCCATATATTCAATGTGGCTACGTCTGCATGTGTATGCATATGAATAAAAACTACGTTTGGATAAATATATTGCTATAAGAATATATACTTACACTTATGAACAACATATCAACATATATTTGGATTTATGTGAATATATGTATGTCACACCAGAAGTCTTTTTATGAGAATATTTGAAGTCCTAACATGTTAGTACATGAGTTTTCAATGGAAATGAAACAAAGCCTCATTCTACTAGTTAAAGGTTTCCCACCTACTGTACAAGCAACAAAAATAGAACTGGCATTCAGGACTCCATTAGAAGTTTATTGAAGCTCTGTGAGATTTGAAAGCTTTTAGGAGTTCAACATAAATCATTCAATACACCAAAAAAAAAAAAAAAAAGACTTAAAAAGATTTCCCCTTTGTATTCAATTTCTATGAGTGATCTCCAATTTACAGCCTTATGCTCGACCCAGAAATTGAATTAATCAATACAATTATCTTTTAGAAATCCCTTTTGTCAACTGCAGTAGTCCATGGACAAGAAAGGAAGATTGAGAATTCTTGAATTGTAATCTGGGTGGCAAGATGCAGCAATACTGAAGGACTGACATTAGAAATGGGTACAGTACAGCTTCAATGCTGTTTTGAAGGATTACAAAAACTAAGTGATCCTTTTCCCAAAACCAAAAATCAATTATCCACTAATTGTAGTCTAAAATAAACTATTTCACAGAAAACAATACTAGAAAAATATTTATAGGATCAATTTTTGATCTGAATAATATATAGGATTTGCATTTACAATGACATGATAAAATAACTTTGTACAAAAGATCAGTATCATTGAGTTAATATTCCTGTTCATTATGATACTGTCAAGTACCTTACTGAAATATTTATAGATCATGGATAGGATACTAATGAAAACATTATCCCATGGAAATCTATACCAAGTCTTTTATTTTGAATAAATTAACTTGCATTTTTGGAAATCATCAAATTATTCATAATAATAAACTTTAAAAATTTCAGCTCACTCTGTTTCTGAAATTTTTTAGTACTATTCAAACCAGAGAAAGGTGAAACAATTCCTCAGCTACTTTAGGATCCAAGAATACTTTCATATGAAATGGTCAAATAATTAGAAAAAAAAGTGTTTTTACATTAATTAGTCTTGTAATGCATATTTCCTTTGTTCATGTAAATATCTTTCACAAATTTAACATTAAAAATGGAAAAGATCTCAATATCCCTACCTACTTCATTAAAAACAGTTATTCAATTTAAAAAGGAAGCTTGGGACCTAAGTGACTCAAAGAGATATCTATCTAATCTATACTCATCATGTCTAAACCCAATGATTGCCCAAATCTCCTCTTATGGAATAAGTCAGAGTTGACAAGAATATGTAGAATTTTTTGAACTTGACAAATCTGAAAATTCTTGTTAAAAAAGAATTAAACTAACCAACAACTTCAATCAACTAGTAAAGGCACTGATGTTAAGGATTTACAACCTAATTCTCCTAGGAAATATCCTGGAACACATACAGTTTTTCTATTTGCTTATATATTCTGCATACATAAAACTACTGATAAGTATTATTTGGTTTGTGCCCAGATTTGT